>NW_022157826.1:0-124589 GCF_003316985.1 Fusarium coffeatum
ATTACTTAATAAAGTTATAAGCTTAGTATATACTAATAGGGAGTATATTATAGTTAGTAAAAAGGGAATTAGCTATTTCTTCTATAAAATATAATTATAAGGGAAATCCTTATAAATCTAGGTTAAAAATAAATTAAACTATTATATTCTCTTCCTAATTAAATAGCTTCTATAAATTTAGTATTAAATTATATTATAATTAAATACTAATCTAGTAGTAATATAAAGTAAAGCAGTTAACTTTATAAATATTTACAGTATATTATAAGCTTAGTTTAGGGTTATTCTAAATAGCCTAAAGGGTAAGAAGAATCCTAGCCTTATTTAAGGGTTATAATATATTAGGTAGTTAGGAATTAATTAATTAAATAGTTAAATATAAGGTTAAGGGATTTTTAAAGCACTTGCTTTACTAGAGCACTTGCTTATTAAATACATTATAACTACTGTAAATTATTTATATTTATTAGTATATAAATTAAGATTAAAGCTAATAGTTTAGTTATATAAGACTTATTAATAAGATAAAAAGTATATAAGTTATAGCTTTATTATTATAATTATAAATATAAGAAATATAATTAAAGTAAAAAGCCTTAGTATAATAGTTAGGATTCCTAAGGGATAAACTAGTCTATACTAGGTTTATATTAGCAGATATATAGAGTATAGATACTAAGTATTACAAAGTATTACATCTCTTAATAGTAAATAAGTAGGTTAGGTATATTTAGGTAAAGAAGTCTTATTAATAGCTAGTAAGCTAAGTATTCTATTTAGTACTAAGTAAATATATATATATATAATAATCTTACTAGTATAATTATAAGCTTTAAAAGAAGGCTTATAATAACTTAGGTAAGCTAATAAGTAAGTTTATAGCTAGTATTGTAAGCTTAGGTAAGGCTTATATAGGTATAGGTAAGCTAAGCCCTAATTAGTAAAGAATATAGGGTATATATAATATAACTACAGAGATTATAATATAATCTCTTCCCTTTTATAGTCTTACCCTTAAGACTTATATAACTTATCTTTCTAACTATTTTTCCTATATAAGTTTAACTTAATTATATATCTATTATATTAGAATATTCTAATAAATAAAAAGTAAATTCCCTTAATATTATTCTATTATCTTCTACTAAGAAGTATTATAAAGCTACTAAAGGTATTATATAGTTTAGATTTAAAGTTATATCTTATTCTTACTATAGTAAGTATAGTATAGCTTATAAAATAATTATAGAAAAGAAGAAGTATAGTTTATATATTTCTCTTAGTTATCCTTATAATATAACTAGTATACCTTTAAATTCTTATAAGTTCTTATAGTTTTTCTTTTTATTTTTAGTATTAATTTTAATAGTTATATATATTATAAATAAAGTAAAACGTTTAAAAGAGTAAAAGATAGTAACTAAAGAATTACTATCTTCTTATTATAAAGTACTTTATATTATATAGTATAAATTAAATAAGTTTCTTTCTTAACTAGAGACTTATTATAAGTAAAAGAAAGAGTTAGTATTCTATAGGGTTAAGATAACTTATTATAGCTTAGATTTATTAAATAAACTTAAGAAAGCTAAGAGAGCTAAGTCTTTTAAAAAGTAGTTAGTAGTTAAGGATATTAACTTATTAATATACTTAGATATACTTAATTTTAGTTTCTTTAATTTTTCTAGTATTAATAAAAGTTCTTTAAGAGTTATTAGGTAGTAATAAGGTTTTCTAGTAGTTTCTATATATTTTTATTTTTTAGGTAGTTTTTCTATTTTACTAAATATATTATCTACTTATTCTCCTTCTTTATATCTTTAATTACTTTTACTTTATAGAGTTCTAATCTCTTAATTTCCTTAGGTTTATTTCTAATTTTAACTTATATTATATTAACTACTAATTTAAGTAAGGAAATATAAAAGATTAGGTAAAGCCTAACTTTTAGTAGTAGGTCTAATTTATAGTTATTTTCTAAGATTTTCTTAGTAATTTTATAAAGTCTAATATACTTATAGTCTAATTTATATAAAAGTTATTTTATTTATATGTTTTTTATAGATAAGTAAACTATCTCTTTCTCTTTAAAGGTTAGTTTCTTAATCCTTTTTATATTATAGTATTTTTTTATTCTTTTTCTAATAAATTCTAGTTCTATTTTTATTTCTTTATATAAGTCTTTAAGTTCTTCTACTTTAAGTATTATAGCAGGGTTTATTATTTATATATCTTATTTAGTTTAGTAAGTATCTAAAATAAATCTAAAATTAGTATATACTAGTACTAACTTTATACTTTTATTATAAGTAGTATTATAAGCTAGTTATATAATAGGTAGCTTTTTAACCTAGGTATTTTATCTATAGTTAATATAGTATTATAAGTATTATTCTAGTACTTAGTTTATTTATTCTATTTATCTATCTATCTATAGTCTAAAGGCTATTAAAAGCCTATAATTAAGTCCTAGGTATAATATAAGGGCTTACTAGAATTTAGCAGTAAATATTAGTTCTCTATTTAATAGGATCTTACTTAGTAGTCTATATATACTAACTATATATTAGTAAAAAACATAAGAAAGTTCTTTTATATCTATAAATTCTCTATAGGGTAAGTAGTATAAGAACTTTGTAAGTTAGTTAATAATAACTATAATACTATTATAAAAGATACTAGTTAAGGGTTCTTTTAATAAGGGTAACTTAGTTATAAAGTCTATTATAATTAAGTTCTAAGGTTATTATACTACTAGTAAGGGTTATAGTATACTATAGGGTTTATAGTACTATACTTTTACTTATATATATATATTATATTACTTAATAATTTATTCTATATCTTATCTTAGATAATTATATTCTTTTTCTTATAGTTATTTAAATGTTTTAGTAATACCTTAGTATCTATATTATAGGTATAAATAAAATTTACAAAAAAAGTTACTATCTTTAATAATTCTAGCAATTTCCTTACTATAGTTATATTATAGGTATTTTTCTATATATTCTTTTACAGATTTTTCTAGTATTAGTCTATTATAAATATATTTTATTAGTTTCTATATTTCCTAGTAGTTAGGGTTATATTTTATTTCTAAGTAGTAGTAGTTAAAAATATTAGGGAATATATTATAGTATTTTAGTAAATAGATTTTATCTTTATAGTATAAGTATATATCTTCCTTTTTAGGTTTTCCCTAGGCCTAGTTAATAAAGTTCTTTAGGCTGTAAAGTTATCTTTCCTAATACTACTTATAGGTTAGTAATAGTATAGGTATTTCTTTATTCTAGTATATTAGGCAGGTTTTAATTACTACTTTTAACTAAGAATATTTTATATAGTAATCTAATCTATTACTAAGTACATCTGCTAGCTTACTAATATCTAAGTAATAGTATTTCTAATATCTCTTAGTTACAGCCTTATAGAAATCTAAGTATAGTTTTATTATTAGCTAGCTAATAGCTTTATACTATTCTTCTAAAGTTATTATTTTCTATATTTATATTATATTTCTAGTAAGGGTAGTAAATTAATATTCCCCTTTATTATTCTTCTTAAGGAGTTATTCCTAGGCTTTAAAAGTTACTCTATTATTAAAATCTAGTTAACAGCTAATTACATTAGCCTATCTATTTTCTAATCCTTTACAGTAGATAATTATAAGATTAAATCTATATAAGTATTTAGTATAGCATAGTTATTATCTATTTAGTTATTATATTATTATAAAATAAGATATATTCTAATAATTAGTATAGACTTTTACTTAGTAATAACTTCCTATAAGGTAGTAATAAAATTCTTTAAAATAGTTAATAATAGCTAAGAATTCTTTATTATAAATAAGGTATTAGAGTTTAAAGCTATATAACTTATAAGAATAGAAGGTAATAGGGTATAACCTACCACTAGTATTTTATTATTTAATTTAGCCTCCTAGGGTAAAGTCTAAGGTATCTATCTCTAGCTTAATTTCTTTATTTAGGTTAAATATAATTAATACTAGTTTACTAAGAATAGAATATTTTAGTTTATTAAAAGCTTCCTAGGCCTTATTATTCTATCTAAACTTTTAATCCTTCTTAGTTAGTTTAGTAAAAGGATTTACTATTTTACTAAAATCTTTAATAAATTATTAATAGTAGTTAGTAAACCCTAAGAAGCTTTAAACTTCCTTAACTATAGTAAGGATAGGCTAGTTATATACTACTAAGATTTTCTTTCAGTTTATTTAAATTTCTCTAGATAATATAGTATATCCTAAGAAGTTAACTTCTTTAATATAAAAGTAACTTTTTTTTAGTTTTACTAAGAGGTTTATATTTTATAGTACTTTAAGAACCTTATAAATATATTTCTAGTATTCTTCTTTATTATTTAAAAAGATTAAAATATTATTAAGGTAGTATACTATAAATATATTTAAGTATTACTATAAGATCTTATTAATTATTTATTAAAACATAGCTAGTATATTTATTAAACTAAATAGTATAACTAGGTATTTAAAAAGTCTAAATTTAGTTCTAAAGGTAGTTTTCTATTTATTACCTTTCTTAATATAGATAAGGTTATAAGTACCCTTAAGGTTAAGTATAGTAAAAACTTATTTTCTCTGCAAATAGTCCTTAAGTTCTATTATAAGTAGAAGTAGGGTTCTATCCTTAATAGTAAGGTTATTTAATTATCTATAATCTATAATAAGTTATAGTTTTCTATTTTTCTTAGGTATAAATATAATAGGAAATCCTGCTAAGGATATTAATTCTTATATATTACCTTTTTATAGTTCTTCTTCTAGGTAGTCTTATAGCGTAGTAAGTTCTAGTTTATTAAGATTATAAATCTTTTAAAAAGGTAGATTACTTAATTTAAGTATAATCTTATAGTCCTAGTAACTATACTATAGTACCTTTATATTAAGTTCTTCCTTAAATAGCTTCTTATAGATTTAGTACTCCTATAGTATATTCTTAAGCTTATCTTCTTTTTCTAATAGTTTTAATTATAACTTTAACTTTTTATTTAGGTTATATAGCTATATAGTAACTATTGTAATAGTTTACTAAATATATATCCTTTTACCTTTCTTATATTTATACTTTATTCTTCTTAAAGGTAAGTAAATATTCTTTTTATACTAAACTTTACTAGCTACTTTAGTTAAAGTTTAAGATCTTAGTTTATTATTACTTTCTAAATTACTATCTTTATTAAAAGGATTATCTATATTAATAATCTAGCTAATCCTTTAATAGAAATATAGGTTATAGTAGTATAGCTATAAGTAGCCTAATATTAGGTTATAGCCTAGTATAGGGATAATATTAAGTTTAATATTCTACCTTTAAGTTTTAATAAATACCTTTAAGTAATTAATCTCTTAAGTAATTAGTTCTCTATTATAAGTAAATATTCCTTCTTCTAAGCTTATTAGTAGGTAAAGCTATAGCTTATCTTACTATAGTAGTTATAATATATTAACTATATAAGGGTTAATTATATTTATTTCTACATTACTATCTACTAGTATAGTTAGCTATTTCTCTTTAATTTATACTTATATATCTAGGTAAGTTTATTAACTATATATAGTTAATCTTAAAGCTTTTATAAGTAGTATCTACTTTAGTACTTTACTTATCTATAGCTCTAATAGTATAGTAAGCTATTATCTTTTCCTAGTTATCCTAGGTATTATTTATTATATTTACTATTATAGTATAATATATTATCTAGGTATTTATTCTTTAGTTCTTTCTATACTTTAGTATCTACTAGCTAAGTATTTTCTTCTACCTCTTCTTATTATTAAAGGTTATTAAAGTTAGGTATACTTTTTTAATTAGGGTTACCCTATATATCTTATTTTTACTAATTAATCTATTTTTAATTCTAGATATAAGTAAGAGCTTATTCTCTAGTTTCTATATAAGTAGTAAATTTTATTACTTTATTTTCTAAGTATTATTTAAATAACCTATATCTAATAGTATTAGTAATAATATATAGTTTCTATTATATATATTCCCTAATACTTATTAGGAAATAGTTATTACTAATTTTACTTTATTAGTATAGAGTATAGTAGTAGGTAGTATAGGAAATCTATAAGATTTATTTATATTCTTTATTACTAAAGTACCTTTGTAGGTTATAGTATACTATTATTCTTTAGATAATATCTTCTGTATTCTATTCTTAATTAGTAATAATAGTATAGATATAGATATTATTATCTTATACTATTTCTATATATTTCTTAGCCTATTATACTATCTTACTTATCTAGCTATTCTATTTATCTTTATAGTATAACTATTTTAATTTATAGTTTTTCCTTTTTCTTAATTATTCTAATTTATTATAGGTAGTATTAAATTAGTTAGGGTCTCTGTAATATTAGTTTAGTTAAGTTATTTTCATAGGTATTTTATTAATTTATTAGATAGCTTCTAGTCTACCTATTACCTTTTAGAGTATCTTTAGTATTCTATCTATTTATAGGATAGGTAAGTTAAAGAATATCTTATCTATAAACTAGTCTAGCCTCTATTAGATTTATCTAGGTATAAGAGGACTATCTATATTAAGAATAGCTTCCTTCCCTTTTTAAGTAACTATAACTATTTTACTTAATCTAGGTATAACTATATCTTTAAGGATAGGTTTCTAGTTTTTATTTTATTTATATTATTTACATTTAAGCCTATTTTTATAGTCTTAGAAGATAAGGTCTTTTTATACTTTATAGTAAATTTTTAATTACTATTCCCTATTTCTAGGTTTTACTATATATTTTTTATTCTTTTTAAATACTTTCTTTTTTTTTTCCTTCTTTTAATTAAATTCTATCTATTTCTATTCTTCTTTTACTATAATATAGGCTATCTAAAGTCTTTCTTCTAAGTTACCTACTAATTCTATATTATATCTAGATCTAGTTATTACTTCTTATTTTAAGGTATATACTACTATCTAAGGTTCTTTTTCTTATATATTAGTTTATTATATAGCCTTACCTTCTAGTATTAGTTAGTACTTTTAGTTAGTTTTTATAGAATTATAGTAGTTATATTCTTAGTATCCCTTCTTACTATAGTTTTAGTAGATTAAGGCTAGTCTATTTATTTAAGTAGTATTAATATTTATAGGTTCTACTTAAATACTATAGGAAGTATTAGCTTATCTCTATTTTTCTTAGTTTATATAGTTATAGTTAGATCTTTATTAGTTTTTATTTTAATTAGAAGTATATATCTATTCTTATTTATTAGCTTATTTTTCTTTTTATTATTTAAATAATTAGTTATTAATATTTACTATAAGAGAGGCTAGTTTATCTAAAGTCTTTAGTTTTTCTTTTATATATACTATAGTATCTTTAACTTTAGCTTTTAGTCCTTAGTATATCTAGGATATATAAGCTACTTTATTCTAGTTTAGTTTAGCTACCTAGAATTAGTATTTTATAAGATAAGCTAAGGCTAATCCCTTTTAAACTAGTTAATAAATTTTAACCTTAGCTTTTTATTTTTTTATTTATAATTCTAAAGGTATAAGTAAATTCCTTTTTAAAGTTCTTATATTTCTTATAAATATAGTTAGTTATTTATTTCCTTATATATAGTAAATTATAAATATAGTCCCTAAGGATAGGTCCTATAACCCTTTAAGCTTTATCCTTAAGAAAGCTTATAGTATATTATACTTTATACTTCTTAGTACTAAACTGTATAGAATAGTATATCTAGTAGCTATATATATTAGTAAGGAATCCTTATAGTTTATCTAATTTACCTTTATAGGGGTCTAGTTAATAAAAGTAAAGGATTTCTCCTAGGTTTTTTCTAGTAGTAATAAGAGTAATAGTATATTTAATATATTCCCTATAAAAGTTCTAGCTTTATTTAGCCTCTTTACCTAATCTTTTAGTAAGGTTAGTAATATTAGCTACCTTATTCTCTAGGTTTTTAATTTAGTTTCTAGCTACTTTTAAGTTAAACTTAGCTATATTAAGAAGTTTATTATATTACTTGCTAAGTTTATAAATCTTTTACTTAAGCTTAGTAACTTTATTCTTATAGCTACTTAGATAAGTAAGGGTAATATTTACTTTATTTTTATCTTTAGTATCTATAGAGAGGTTAATTTCCTTTTCTTAGGTAGGGTTAATATCTAGTAATATTACCTAAGGTAGCTATTAGCTATACTAAGTAGTAAAGGGTTGGTTTAAAGTAGTAGGAGCTATTATATAGGTATTACTTAGTATTAATATAGTATAGTTTAAATAAGAGCTATTAATATATAATAGTTAGGATTTCTAAAGGATAAACTAATCTATATTAGGTTTATATTAGTAAATATATAAAGTATAGATACTAAGTATTATAAAGTATTATATCTCTTAATAGTAAATAAGTAAGTTAAGTATATTTAGGTAAAGAAGTCTTATTAATAACTAGTAAGCTAAGTATTCTATCTAGTACTAAGTAAATATATATATATATAATAGTCTTATTAGTATAGTTATAAGCTTTAAGAGAAGGCTTATAATAACTTAGGTAAGCTAATAAGTAAGTTTACAGTTAGTATTATAAGCTTAGGTAAGGCTTACGTAGGTATAGGTAAGCTAAGCCCTAATTAGCAAAAAATGTAAGGTATACGTAACGTAACCGCGGGGATTGTAACACTTAGTAAGTAAAGTAACAATATATAATAGGGTTTAAACTAACAACCTTAAGGTTAAAGTTAGCCCTATATAGCTACACTTTAGATTATATATCCCTCCCCTTTTAAAGGGTATTTCTAAGGGAATCTCAAAGTCTACCTAATATGCTATTTACAAAAGTTTAGCAAGGTCTCCGTCGCGTTGGCTTCAGCACATGCAATTGCCAAAGATAACTCATATGACTTGACCGATACATCAAGGGACTTGACGCTAACATCCAGCGCCTTCTTAGCGAGTACCAAGCCAGCAACGCTAAACACGATGCTGATAACAGTGAGTAACAAGACCACTGACGCAGCCCAGAACGTAGAGTACTCGAGGAAATTACTCCTGTCAGGTCTCAGGCGCAACTGGGACCAACCGCTGGGTCCTTGTTCCCAGACATCCAACAGGTGTGAGATCTCCGTATCCCAATGTGAGAAGTCTCGAAGCGATAATGATCGCTCGCGGCCAAAAGGGATCTTGAGGAATTTTCTTCCTTCTCTGGATAAGAATGCCTTGGTATCCTTATCCTCCGGGAAAAGCAATTTGATTGTGTCAACTGCTTCCTGTACAAACTGTTTTGGAAGTGGACAGTCATCTGGGTAAATAAGGTGATTTCGCAAGGCAATGGCGTGCTCAAAGATTGTAATTTGCTTGTATTCCCACTCTATACTGAGGTGTTGCATCAAATCGCTTGTCCACTTTACTTGGAAGCCATAGTAGCGTGTAAGGTTCGCAATCGAGAAGCTCTGAGAAATCTGTCGAACCTCGACATCCGTGTTTCTTCCTGGCGGATACCAGTCTTGTATCAGTAGGCTTAATGGCATAGCCTTTGGCCATTGAAAAGAACTTGCTGAGTCAGACGTTGAATGCTCGATATGGACCATTAGCCAAATCCTTATTGCCATATCGGCTGATCTCATAGTTGCATCTGACGAGTTGGCGAATAACTCGGATTTTTTCTTGTAGGCATGTTGTCGAACTTGATCGATGATAGATGCGAGTTCGTTAATAGATTTCGTGGAATAAAGAATCGACTTCCGTTCGATCAAGCTTATCTGCTCATCCAAGAATAAGAAGTATTTGTCGTATAGATCGAGATAGGTATCAAAGTCGCTTCGAGTCATGTGCGGCCATATCTTATTGAGAATTGCATATTTTTCATTGCTATTCAGCTCTTGTATAGCCATTATGTTGCGGTTGCGATGCGAGATAATTCTCACAATGTTTTGACAGCTGGTACCGTACTGGGCCTAAAGCTTTCGCAAGTGAGGAAGTCGCGGAATGAAACTAAATTCAGATTAAGATGAGGTGTACATTCTTCTGTCAAAGTTACTGGGGAGTTAAAACCCCCAACAAATACTGCACTCGCTAACTGAGACAGAAACTGAGCTTCCTCTTAGTCACATCCAGTCAGTCTGCCTCGACAAGCCACAAACCACGTCATGCAGACAAAACTGGTTTGGGTGACTGTTGTGTACTGAAATATGAGTTCCAGCGTGATTGTGGCTTGCATAATGAACCAGGGTCCCAACCAATAACAGGGTGCTAATGTCTTGCTTGGCTGCTAGGCTCTCTAGCCAGCTTTTGCTGCGGCTGAGAATCCCAAACCCCCGCCCCAGACCTTCTCTCAATATTGCACGGCAAGGACTTCTGAAAGAAAATCGCAGATGTCTCCATGTTAAGTTAAGAATGACATCCACTTCATCCGAGACCGATATTTTCACTACACCGCAGACAAGTCCATCACCGATAGCAACATGCCAACCACCTAGCCATCTTTCGGTGCAGCCCGGATTCCTCGACCTAGATTTCGATGAATCTCGATTTTCGTTTCCAAACAAGGCCAGGGGTATTTGTTGTTCGGCCAAGAGCGTCTGTTATTCCAATCGTCATTGGCCCGAGCAACCTGAGCACAAGTACCTCTTTGATCAAGCATCAGGAACGTGGGAGAAGCTTGAGCCGGAATTCAAAAGAATATGGAATAAGACATGGAAAAGGTCCCGTACAGTAGCAATATGGAGGGCCGAGCTACGACTGGCTGGTGCTCACCATCCCAACGAGCGGCGAATTATCTTACGACCAAGCATTTGGATAATGACGACAGATAAGGCCATTGGAAACAGTACTGTTTGGAAAAAGCTTCAGGCGAAAGTTGGAGAACTCGGACTCAACTCAAACCAGTACGCATCGATATTCGCTGAAGGTGGAACATCGTTAGCAAACGGTCCAGCTTCTGTCCCCTTGGAACGTTTAAACTTAGCCAGGGGCATTGAGTTCTCGCGTGGCGTAACTTTATATACTCATGCTACGTGGGGGACCGCTAGTAAACCATACGAATGTGGTGAGATATGTTTAACTACCATCGTCAAAAACGGGCGGATAGTATATCAGGAGGTATCACGCATCGGAGGCTTACTGGTCATCAATGCCTCACTTTTGGTGGGGGTGACCTCTGGCCATACTATACTCCTTTACTTCTTACAGAACCCGGAGGAGATGGCTCCAATGGATGAGGATGATCTACAAAGTAGCTCTCGAGGTTCTGATCCGGAGTCCTGTTCGGAGGATCAGGACGGACAAGAGAGTAACGATGAGTGCGAGATTGTGGAGAATGATATCAATAGTCGAGGCCCCATTTCTGATCTTGGTTACGTGGATCTTGGAAAGGTCAACCACTGGGTTCCAATAACCCCATCAGGAACGATAAACTTTATACAGCAAGCCGAGGTTGAACTTTTGGTCGAAACTCCGTATGCCAAGCTTACCAATCTTTCGACAGGCCCAATACCTGCCGACTTCGCTCTTGTACCTCGACAGGCATTTGGTGCTCCTCTGGGTCAGAATGACAACATATACTATTTCAATGGACGAAAGAGTGTATCCAGCATATTTCCTGACTCTCGAGTATCAGCGAGTGGGCAGGAAATACTGGTCTTACTGGGTAGTGGAATCGAAGGTTCGGCGGGCTTCCTGCAACCGACAAAATTGCCTTTCTCCATTGGGAGGACGACGATATGGGCACGCAAAATTCACTTGACTGCGCCTTTGGGTGAGTGATCGTCGGCTTGAGGTCTTGGAAAGATGAAAGACTGATAACTGACCATCTATCTCAGGTCGCGGCACATCAGGTTCTTGGGTCGTCGAACGCGACTCAGGCAGTTTGTGCGGCTCGATCATAGCTGTGGTTGAACATCAGCCGTACGCACTTATGGTAACTGCGCAGAGTCTTTTCTCCGACATTATACAGTATTCTAGAGATATAGGGCTCGTCACACTAGGCCTTCCTGCACAGAACCTGGAAGGTGAAGGTGAAGCCTTGGTATCCAATGATCAAGGATATGAAGTGGGCTTGAGATCAGTCGGTAAGGAGGACAACATTGTTTCTTTATCGGTGAAGTCTATTAAGACGATGGGGAAATCCATAACGCCGGCTGAAGACCCTGAGATTTCTCCACAAACTATGGCGCAAGATCCAATAACCACAATCCCCAGCCAAAGCCCAGCAAGTATAGCCAGCAATTGTTCTTCTATGGCCAGCAGCTCAAGAAGCCCTTCAAGTACCGAGTCATCAGTGTTGTCAACGTGGATATTTTCAGCTGAAAATAATGTCCTTGCTAAAGTAGCTTTCCGTGGATCGAACTTCAAGTTCACCACTTTCTTGTCCCTGGAAACCGAGATGTTAAAGACATATCCAGCAGAGGGTTATTTACGATTTTCTGATACGTTTCGATCCGACTCTACTCTTGCGGGATGTGGTTCCGTATTTGACCTGCCTAGACACATGCTAGCTCTCAACATTGGATGATCCCCATACCTTCCAAACCTGACTATCCCGAAGGTGGCCGCGAAGCATGGCTCGTCGTTCTAGGCGGCTGGTTCGGACTCTTCTGCACCTTTGGCCTAGTTACCTGCGTAGGAGTCTTCCTAGAACACTACCCAGACGGGCGTCTAGCAGGTTATTCTCCCAGCTCCATCAGCTGGATCACGAGTTTGCAGGTTTTCTTCCAAGTTGGCGGTTCCGCTATAGTAAGTTTTCTCTCACTCATGGATTCCTGTTATGATGCTGACGATTGCTGTGGGGACGCTTTTATGATTCCTATGGTCCGCGATGGCTTCTTTTTATCGATACACCAGTATACGTCTTCGGTCTCATGATGTTTTCATTATCAACAGAGTATTACCAGATTCTACTTTCGCAAGCTATTGTCAGCTCTCTTAGTTCAGGCGCTATATTTACTGCATCTCTAACTTCGGCAATATTGTATTTTTACAAGAAGCGTAGTACAATCTTTGGAATTATTAACTCTGGTTCTTTAGCCGGCGGCATTGTTTTACCTATTATGCTATCTTAATTATTCAAGACTATTGGATTTGCCTAGACTATAAGGGTAGTTAGCTTTATATTCTTAGCTTCTTGTACTATATCCTGTCTTCTTATTTAATCTTATCTTTTACCTAAACTACAACCTTTTGCAGTATTAGATTATAAGCAGTACTTTAGGGAGCTAAATATGCTACTTACTATACTTGGCGGCTTTCTGTTTTTCTAGGGTATGTTCTTACAACTAAGTTACATTATTATCTAAGCTAAAGCTAGCGGTATTTCTAAGAGTTTAGTACCTTACTTACTACCTATTATTAACGGGATAAGCCTTATTAGTTATCTAATAGCTAGAGCCTTTGTAGATAAGATCGGCTAATTTAAATGCATATTAATAATTACCTCTTTTACCGGCATCTTAATACTTATCCTCTGGATCCCTAGTAGTAGTAACACAGCAGCTATTATAGCGTATATAGTAGCCTTTGGCTTTGGATTAGGTGGCTATGTGTCTATCTTCCCCAGCTGTATTGCGCAGATTAGTCCAATGGAAGAGATTGGTATGCGGATTGGTCTTGCTTTATTAGTTAATGCATTTAGAGCGCTAACGTGCAGTCCATTGGGAGGTGCGTTGATTCCAGGTGGGGATAGTTTCCTTGGGTTGCAGTTATTCTGCGTGTGTACTATGATTGCTTCTGTTTTTGTGTATGGCGCTGCAAGATATGATTAGATAGGATTTCGATGGGGGAAGGTATAGCATTGCTGGAAGGGAGTGCCGACTATTAGAAACTTCAAAAGTAAGTTATGTGCTGTCAATGTGCTATGTGAAGCCCAATTGTGCAAATCCATGTCTCAAAATACACACCTGCCGCCGTCCATCTAAGCCTCTTCCATCAACAGTTTGAACGCGAGATTATCCTCCCCGCTCTTTAAGCAAGCGAGATTTATTTCAGAGTTAGGAAACACAATTCCATACTTCATATCAATCTACGTATACAGCTAAATACAAAACCTATCTTCCTCTTTTACCCTATTCCGAAATATCTTAATCTGCTCCTCTTTATTAGAGGGCAGCTTATAAGGAACATTACTGCAGTAGTAGTATTCTTCTTAAGTAATGGGCCATCTCCTTATCGGCGCGAATACAACCTCCGCAGGCGCCTTGATAGCTTGACGCACAGCTTTCCAAAACTCTGCCCAAGTTGGTTGTTTATTATCATAGGTATCCTCAACTAAGGATATACAATCTGTAATATAGATATTTAATAATATACCTAGTACTTCTTAGAGGAAACAAGGTAAAACTAAAGTTACTGCTATACTGTATATATATAAAATACGCAGGGCTATTATAGAACCTAGAGCTAGATATAATAAGCTATTACCCTTAAGAATACCCTTAGCATTAGCTTTAATTTTAAGATACTCTAAACTCTTTACCTATAAAAGTATAGTATTTAGTAAGTAGTAAAAAAAGGTATAAAAACTAGGTAATATATTAACCCTCTACCTACTATTATTATTTCTACTATATATATAAAGGGTTAACATATTTAATAAGCAAGTACTCTAGTAAAGTAAGTACTTTAAAAATCCTAGCTATTATCTTTTAATTCCTAATAAAAGTAATATAACTTATCTAATTAATTAAAATTACTTACTATACTCTTTTCTAAATACCTCTAGAACTACTTAATAAGTCCTTATATTATACTTAGTCTTACTATATATACTATATTATTAAATACCTAGTCTAACTAACCTTCCTTAACTACTACTTCTTAATAACTTACCTACTACCTATATATTAATATTTATTTAATTAATTACTTATAATACTTCCTCTATAGTTATAGGATTTCCTTTCTATAGTTTAGTTCTTTTTAACCTTTAGTACTAGCTTAGCTTTTTATTTCCTTCTTAAAGGTTTTAAATCTTATTTCTTATTAAGGTAATCTTATATATAGTTCTTTTTATTATCTTAGTAAAAGACTAAATAGCCTTAATAATTAACTCTAGAGAGCTACTATAATACCTTCTAATTTAACTCTTAAGGTATTTAGTTTAAAATTAAGCCTTATTTACTATTATTAAGATCTTTAAAGTCTAAGGAAAAGAAGGTTTAGCTACCTTCTTAAAAGGTAATAGGGTCTATAGCTATATATTAAGCTTTAAGATAATATAATTAGGGTTAAAAGGAATAAGCCTAGCTCCTTTAAAGCCTCTTTATATATTACTTTTAGTAAAAGTAACTTTAAAAGTAGTATAAAAGGTATTAAAGAACTTAGTCTTAGAAATATAAGTTATAAAGTATTAAATTAAATACTCTATCTTTTACTTATATACCTTCTTAAGTACTATAAAATACTTAATATTAAAAGGCTAAAGTAAATAAGATATATAAGTAAATATATAAAGGGTAATAATCTTATTATTCTTATAATATTTTTTAAATTTAATAAAGTAATAACTTTTATAACTATTAAGAATTAAAAGGTAATAAAAACTAATTAATTAATTAACTATAGACTTATTAAAGTACTTTAGTTAGTTAAAATTTAATTAATTATTTATCTATCTATTTTAGCTTAATATAATAACCTAATTACTAGAAAGATTATATTCTTAGTACTAATTTATAAGGTAATATTAGTCTATACTTAATAAATAATAAGATTAATTAATCTTTAGTACTAATTACCTAGATTATAGTAATTTATTTATAGTTTCCTAGCTATACTAATTTTAATCTTCTTTACCTTTCTAAGCCTATAATAACTATTCTAGATTATATAATACTTATTATAAAGCTAATCTTATTAAAGTTCTAGATATTATTTAATTAAATACTATACTTTATAATTATATTCTCTATAAGCTAAAACTAGCTATAAATAATTATAAGATCTTTATATTTAGCTCTTTAGTAGTTATATCTCTAAAATAAATATATCTTTAGCTTTAGTTATTACTTAATAAAGTTATAAGCTTAGTATATACTAATAGGGGATATATTATAGTTAGTAAAAAGGGAATTAGCTATTTCTTCTATAAAATACAATTACAAAGGAAATCCTTATAAATCTAGGTTAAAAATAAATTAAACTATTATATTCTCTTTCTAATTAAATAGCTTCTGTAAATTTAGTATTAAATTATATTACAATTAAATACTAATTTAGTAGTAATATAAAGTAAAGTAGTTAACTTTGTAAATATCTATAGTATATTACAGGCTTAATTTAAGGTTATTTTAAATAGCCTAAAGAGCAAGAAGAATCCTAGCCTTATTTAAGGGTTATAATATATTAGGTAGTTAGGAATTAATTAATTAAATAGTTAAATATAAGGTTAAGGGATTTTTAAAGCACTTACTTTACTAGAGCACTTGCTTATTAAATACATTAGCTTCTTTAATTAACCTAAGAACCTAGCTTATTTATTTTTTTACTAAAATAAAGTTTTTTAAAGTAAAAAGTTTAAGATCTTTAGATTATTAATAGTTAAGAAAGTTATAATATTATAATATATATCTTATAGTACTATATACTATAGGTACTTTTACTCCTTAGCTATAACCTATTTTTAATTTTTAGACTTAGTATAGAAATAAATTAAGTTATATAAAATCTAATTCTTATCCTAATTTACTTTTTTTATTATAAAATCCTTTTTACTATTAGTATAAAGGGTAAGGGTTCTATAGTATAGAAAGCCTTTAAACTTAATAAGATTATAAATTATAGATATATTAGCTTCTTAGTATACCTAAACTAATATAAGAAGGGTTTCTTAGTACTACTTAGAGTTATCTTTTTTTTTATTTCCTTTATCTTTAGATTATAAGTAACTCTCTAACTTGTTTAAATATAAAATTACATCTAGGTATAATTCTAGAAAATAAGCTTTATATTTAGTAATAATTGTTAGGATAATATAGTCTTTTAAGTTAATATTAATTAACTTTAAATATAAAGTTAAGGTTATTTTTTCTTAATTAGCTCCTTACTTTAGCTTTTAATAATGTATTCTTAAAGAATTAAGTAAAATTATCTAATTTAATAAGTAATTTATAATAAATTACCTTCTAATAGTTCCTAGGGTAGGGATTTATATTAACTTAATCTAGGTACTATGTTAAATAGAGTGTTCGCATAGGTAAGGACTTAAATAGTATTTACTATATACCTGGATCTGTTACTAGACAAGATGTGTTAATACTATTAAATAAGGTAAGCTACAGACTGCAGTAAGTAATAGACCAACGTGAGCCGCTGTTAGCAAACCTGCTGTTAGACCAAAATTTCCACTGCAAGGGGGCAGTTAACATAGAGTACCTGACGAATAGGGAAGAGGCCGCTGAGCCAAGAGGGGCTGGTCTGTGGGGGTAGAGTAGGATTTCTTGTAAGTAGCCGAGAAGTGAGCAGCCACCTCCTCATACAAACAAGATCCCAGTCTTATTGGCAGATGACACAGGCCCAGCTCCACCTCAGATGGTCTGACATGGGTTAAGTCGGCAATCGATCAAAGTAGCCGAAAAGTCGGTGACTTAATGACCGGACCGGCTGTCCGTCCAATGATGGTTGTCGATTCGATTGACGCACATACTTCCAAGTCACGACCGTGGTCAAGTGTGTCACTGACAGGCTGGTTAAGGGAATTTTAGTAGTAGATCTTCCCGTTGCCACTAGTATATATTAGCCATCACTAGCCACCCTGACAAGGTAGCACAACTGTAAGCGACTCTTCCAAGATTCAAACGTGATTATACTGATACAAATTTACTACAACATGTCACGATCAGCTTCGAATTCAGTCAAGTATCTGAAGCGTCCTGTGCTTTTATCCCCACGACGCTCCCTCGCAGTAAATCAACATCATCATGCCTTTTCAACTACGCGACCAAAACGACTTATGGGGATGGCTGGCTTCACTGAAAATCAGCTCATGGTGAGAAATGCCGTGAGCCAAGTCTGTTCTGAGTTCCCCAACACCTACTGGCAGGAATGCGATCAAAACGGGACAGACCCTAAGGACTTCCATGCAGCACTTGCAGAAGGCGGTTGGCTAGGTGTGGCACTTCCTGAGAGTCGGGGTGGCGCTGGCCTAGGCATCTCTGAGGCGACTCTAATGATGCAGACTATTGCTGAATCTGGAGCGGGTATGGCTGGTGCGCAATCCATCCATGCCAACGTGTATGCCACTCAACCGCTTGCCAGATTCGGTTCAGACGAGCAACTGGATACGGTGCCTCAGATTGTCTCTGGAGACTTGCGTGTTTGCTTTGGTGTTACGGAGCCTAATGCTGGTCTGAATACACTGGGCCTATCAACCACCGCCAAGAAGACATCAGATGGATACAGCGTAACAGGTCAAAAGATCTGGATTACCTGCGCTCAGGTTGCCTCCAAGATGATCTTATTGGCTCGAACTACACCTTTGGAGGAAGTCAAGAAGCCTAGCGAGGGTCTGTCCCTATTCTACATCGACCTAGACCGGAACCAGCCAGGCCGCCTTGACCTACGCAAGATCAAGAAGATGGGAAGTCGCGCCGTCGATGCAAATGAAGTCTTTTTTGATAATTATCGAATCCCTAAAAGCTCGCTTATTGGGGAAGAGGGAAAGGGATTTAAGCTGATTCTTCATGGCATGAATGCCGAGCGTTGCCTTTTGGCTGGCGAAGCCCTTGGCCTTGGTTATGCAGCCCTTAAGAAAGCTGCCGACTATGCACGCGAGAGAGTTGTCTTTAAAAGTCCTATTGGTGCGTATCAGGGAATTTCGCACCCGCTAGCTGATGCATATATGAAGCTTGAAGCTGCAAAGTTGATAACATATCATGCGGCTCGGCTTTACGACGCAAGCCAGACAGAATCTGTCAAACAAGACGAGATTGGTGCCGCGGCAAACAGTGCCAAGTATCTAGCTGCTGAAGCTGCTTTTACTGCTTGCGAGAGAGCAGTTCTAACACACGGTGGCATGGGTTATGCAATGGAATATGATGTCGAAAGGTGGTTCCGCGAGGCCCTTATTCCGAGACTTGCACCTGTTAGCAGGGAGATGATTTTGAATTTTATTAGCGAAAAGGTTCTGTCATTGCCTAGGAGCTATTAAGCATAGGTTGCAGCTTCAGCATTACTCAGTCATATTAAAAATGATGGCTGACAGATCTTGTATTGGTGTTCATTTATCTATCTTATATAGGAACCAGTCGTGCGGATCTTCCAGCCCACCGACGGCGCAGCCGGCCATGAGGAGTTTAGTAGAGGCTGTCCGTGGCAAAGAAAGTTAGAATTACATGAGATAGTATGATATATTTGAGGAGATTCAGTATACCATCGATATGAAAACAGATCTAATGCGTAGGCACAATGTCGTAATCCTATCAGATCCAAGGAGCCTCTCTCCCGCCATGCTATTTATTTTTTGGTTTGCAGGTTATGATAACCCAGCTCTGCGCGTGCTGCACCAAGTGTAGACCCGCGAGCTATCATTTCTCTAATGCGCTCTTCGCTTTTATCAATCCAGGTTGCAATCTCTGCCACCTCGCGAGCCCGACTTCGCGGGACAATAACCACACCATTGGCGTCTGCGACAACGATATCACGAGGGTTAACATGCACCCTGCCAATCCCAACTGCCTCGTTAACACCTGCTACCTCCATCCTATCCTTGGCGGTTCTCATCCAGCGTCCGGCGGTAAACATGGGGTAGTTATCGGATATGGCACGATTCACGTCCCGGCACACGCCGTCAATGACAGTCCCAGCTATTCCTCGAATACCGGCGTACTGTGTCATGATATCACCCCAGACCGTACAGTCTGTGCGACCGCTATTGTCGATAACTATAACATCGCCTGCAGCGACGTCATCAATCCAATCGCCAACACCTTTTGACGGAGCTGTGCTTGAAGTTGGCACATAGCGTACAGTAAAGGCCGGCCCAACAGTGACCTTTTCGTAATTGGATAAGGGCATGATGTTCAAAGCCTGCCCTGGTAAGCCCAGCTTGTCAAGGGCGTCAGAAACTGCAGGAGTATCTGTTTCGGCGAAGAGCGCAATCAACTCTTGGTCTTGGGGATCATTTTGCTTGAGGTTATGCATGGCATCAGATGGTGGCTGACCCAAGGCCCCAGATCCGGAGGGACCGTCTTGAATGGATTGAGTCATCAGAGTCTGGTGATGGTGAAAGGAGAGAAAGAAAGAGAACACAAGAGACCAAGTCTTGCTGAAATATTCAATAGTTTTAGCGACAAGAGAGTGTTTTATCTGGAGCGATACGAGAGGCGTTATGGCTGCGCACAAGGGATCTGGACTTCGTGTGCGCAGTTACTCGTTGTCGGTGTGTAGACTACTTGTAGCTGTAAAATACAGGTCGCCAATTGCACACTCGGCCATATGTACCATGCCAAGTCCATGTTCCCAGCGACCAGGGCGAAAGAGTTCCCAGACACACCGCCTCAACGGCATATGGACAGGACGGCTTATGAGATGTAGCCGCATAAGTTCACCCATCTATCACCTACATACGTAGCGGGAGAACACGTATCAGGGACGACACCGCCAGTTGCAAGCGCTAGAGAACTACTACTTATGCATGTCGCACTACGTACGGATGGGTGGTGCAGAAGTATCACATATTGCCAGGAACATGAAGAAGAAAAAGAGTAAAAAAACAAGGATTTCATAACAGCCGCTCAAGCAATGAAGGTCATTAGTACACGTATACGGATTTTTACTCCGGGACCTGTGCTTCGACCCACCCCTAACCCAGTCAACCAACCGCCCGCGGCCTATTTGCATATCTTAGTGGAGTTATTTTACCCTGCTGTGTTTTAAACATGCATCTTCAGTATCACAATGACAGGTCACCGTACCTATCAAGCTAAGATCTGGCCAGGTCTTAGTCCCCGAGTCCCCGGCTCCCGTCACAACTGGGACCAGGGTGTCCTTTCAAGATTGACGGGGCGATTTATCCTTGACCAGATCCCCTCGATATGACGCGTGATGCATCTTCAGCGCTGGAACATCCTTGCGTTCGAAGTATCATTGGGCATTTATTGTTTTAAAACTCGCTTAGGGGTAGATAAATTGTGGTTTTCGGTCCCTAAAGGCGCCAGCGAACGCGAATACGAGACGCCCGTCAGTGACACAAGAATGGAAGAATTCACATGCTGTTCATTTCCATTACGGGAGAATCACACATATGTAAGCATGAGGCGCTCTAGCTATACTAATCAAGGTTATCTTTGCATGCGGGGCCGGTGGGGGAAGAAAAAATCAAGTGCGGGTCGTGACACTAAGGACGGGTCCTGTATGTAGTCTATTCGGTTCTGTAGCTCACATCCCGATCTTTTTGGAGCCACATACAACTGGTCATTTTAGTACCCGCTTGCCACCTCCTCCTCATAAGCTTCATACGCATATTGCCGCTCAAGATCTACATGAAGAAAAGAAGCCTTAAGGATAATTCATATGTATTTTAATTAATGCATTACTAGAAATACCCTAAACTTCTGTTGGCTTAGACCAACATATACTCAAATCACCAGTTGTGCGTTCTGAAGGGATTCCAGGTTTCTGGGCGTTGAATCTTGTAGGCTGGATTGCTCCTTGTCGTGCCGGCCCCATGTCTCCGTCCGTCCATTTTTCAAGCATCACTGTGAGGAAGGTCCATGCACGTATTTATGATGTAGTCACCGGTAACAGACAACTTTGCTCCCCAATTTAATCGCATTCAATGCAGTCATGACCTATACGGCAGGTTCTTAGGAAATCCCCCTTAATGCCCCTTCAATGCCTGGTGAGTGACCCCGTTGGTCATCCCATTGGTCATCCCGTTGGATTTACCATTGGTTACTCCATGGGTTGACCCATTCGCTACCCCGTTGGATTTACCATTGGGCTTACCGTTGGATGCCCATTTTGGCACAGCCAGAGCCTCCTTCACTTCATTAAGGTCCTTCTGATGACTCTTCTGCACAGATAGAATATCCAGACTAGTCATCACCAGCTTGAAATGCTTCAGCCAGTCAACATCCTCGGGCTTCATCCTAAAAGCAGGGATCATAAGCTGAATCCCAGTTTCCTTGGAAGTCGCAATCAACTTGGAGATAGCCTCATAAAACTTAGACTCATCCACTCCACCAGGATTGCGAACCGGGAGACCAAGTGTGACCTTGAGGTCCGAAACTCCAAGCATAAGCGCGTTCACGCCGGGAACCCTTGCGATAGCATCAAGATTATCTACTGCAACCTTTTGGTTTGGTTTGGTTAGTCATAACATAATTAAATGTAGTAAAACGGCAGCTCTTACCGTGCTCTCAATCTGACAAATAACAGCGATGTTCCTGTCGGCAATTGCCTCCGACGTCCAGCCATCGGGTGCAATATTTGTTATCCCATTAAGCAAGGCAATTGGTGAAACCGATCTGCTTCCGCCACTGTAAGCGTGGCGCACCTTGTTGACAGCCAAAGCGGCCTGGTCAGGTGTATCGATTTGTGGAAAGACTATGCCAGCCGCACCTTGTAAAATCTGTCAGATCGGGTGTCTAGTCTAATGGTCAGACTGCGGCGATAGAACTTACCTGCATCTAAAGCGTAGGCCAACAAATCCGATTCAGGGCTGGGGATGCGAACTAGCGCACAGGTCTTGCCCTCGCTGGCAAAGTTGATCGTTTGTATAACGGAAACTAGATTCTCTGGGTTGGTTGCACTGCGAGACAGACAATCAGACAGACGTGTTAGATAAGTTGAATCAAGTGCCTCCACTTGGACAGCGTGGGCAGAGCTTACACGTGCAGAGTGTCCACGAAGACAAAGTCAAAGCCAAGCACAGCTACGGTTCGGGCCATCTGTGTATGCGGAATACCAAGCATGGCACCGAACAAATGCGGCGGCCCTTTGCTTGATCCCTCATGACCCTCTGCACCGATTGCGGCGTTCAGGTATGAAGGCTGGAAGAGAGAATGGGCTCGGTAACGGTCCATGGCGAGTGATTAGAAGAGATATCCCGACTGATGCTCTGTGTAATTTGTGTTTTGGGAGCCAGCATATATATCTCTATATATGTAGACAAGGTTATGTAATTATGTCATACATGTAAACAAGGATATGTCCTCAGTATAATGTAATTTGAAGCACATATGCATAGTTTCAATCTTCTTTCTCATAGGAGATATGGATTTCAGAGGCATGAGATAATCATAATAACACATGTGGGTATAGGCGTCTGAACCACCTAGTACTAACTGTCGCTATGGAAATCAGAGATGCAGGTGTAGTGCGTCATGTCTGAGCGGCCCAATGTGAGACTCTCTTTTTGCCTAGTTTTACCATCAGCGAGAAGTAGCCAATAGCTAGCTTTCCCTTCAAAACTCTCTCCAGTGACCCTATTTTTGAACTTGATTGTTCCCACCTAAATACTACCGATTACGATTAAGACAACCTTGTCGGATATTTCTACAGAGATAAAACTAAATATCAAGGAGGCAAAGACTTTTAGGTGATTGAATTGGTATGGCAAGAGTCTAAACAAGGCACTCTCGTTTTCTCCCGAGGAAAAATAGTTAGCTTTACAGATTAATTACATATTCCTTGCCAGGGAATCTAGCATATGGTTTCCTCCCAAGTCTTTCAACTATGCCCCGTTGGGTGTGCTTTTAGGAAAGGCCTCAAACGCCTTCATGTCCATACATGAAGGGGACGGGACATGAGCATTTGCTTACCCGCAGGTTTGAATCTGGCTTTTCCATGCCTACTCTTATCGAATATGTACTTCCGTGGCGTAGTGAGACTTGCATATCCCAAATCAAACATTCTACCCGATGCCGTCAGCAGGGCGGTGACCGCCACTCCAGATTGGCCCAATCAGTGGTTGCCACGACAAGGACCTTCTGATGGGCGTCAAAAGAAACGCATTATTGCGCGATTTAATAAAACAAGACAACTCAAGCAAGCCATACTTGATGTAGTTCTTTTCTCGCAGGGTGGCTGAAGATGCCCGTGTACAGTACTCACTAGCGTATGTACCTAGTCACGATAGGCGATAGACTAATGTAGGTGGCGGGGAGCCGTCACTGTCGGTACTTGCTTAGTGACCGCCCTCAACTAACGAAAGGGCTGGAGGAGCTATTTCCCGTGCCGTGCCATACATTCGATCACAAACACGGGTCGGGTCTTTTCGATCTTTGCCGTTTGTGGATTAGAGGCGAGAGGCGGGGACTGGTCGTGGAAGGTGTTTCAAGCATGCGTGCTATCTCCGGGGCAGGACGGGACACCTTACATTCCATGTCTCGACTACTGCCTATCTCTTGAATTTTATATGAAACATACATATTATTTCATGCGATAGATCGCTTCCGGCTTGGGACAATTGTTTCTTGGAGCCTGACGCGTCATCTTCAGGTCTTCGACCCTTGCTTTCAGCTTGATGATCTCTGCCAAAAAGAGACATCTATCACCGCCTTTCTTCTATGTCATCTGAAAATACAATTACAGTGCTGCTTGTACCGCCCGCTACTCTGCCTGACCACCAAGTGGAATGGGCTTTTGTTTCTCTTTCTCATTGTTGTCTGAAGTAACGTACGCAGTGGCGCAGGTCTGTCAGCTCGACCACCGCAACTCGGATTTCTTTTTCTGTTCTGATCTATTCGATTTTCTCCTCCGACGAAATTCTTTAGTCTCTACCAACCACCATCGCTAAGCTAAGATGGTCACACATGTAGCTGTGCTGGACGACTATCATGGTCTTGCAAATTCGCACTTTGCCAAATTGGACGCCTCACAATTTGCCATCCAGTATTTTCCAGCAACGTTGCGACCGTATAATCACCCAGGCACATCGCAGGCTGAGAAAGATGAATTGGTTCAAAGATTGGAGCCATTCGAAGTCATTGGTGAACATGGCCCATCTCTTTTTCGCAAATACGCTTACTAATGCCCCGTGCCTAGCAACGATGAGAGAAAGAACACCATTCCCCAAGGAGTTAATTGAGCGTCTTCCTCGACTCAAACTTCTTCTCAGCGGTGGTCGTCACAATAAGGCGATTGATACGGATGCTTGTCGGTCGCGAGGTATCCCAATCACAGGCAGCGATGCCAGAATGGCCACCGTTTCTACCCTGGAACACGTAATCACCTTGATTCTCGCTGCTTGTCGTGACATTCCACATAACGATGCTGCTATCAAGGCCGGGGAGTGGCAGACCAGTCTCGTCACTGGAGTTACTGCTAAAACTCTTGGTGTTGTCGGCCTTGGACGGCTAGGCAGCTCTGTTGCTCGAATCATGAGTACAGCATTTGGGATGAAGATTATCTGTTGGAGCTCTAATCTTACTCAGAGTATTGCTGACGAGCAAGCTAAAGCCCAAGGCTTGCCAACCGACACCCAAGACGGCGATAAGACGTTCAAGTTTGTGAGTCGAGAAGAGCTGTTCTCTACTTCTGACATAGTGACCGTGCATCTGCTGTTGTCAGACCGCACACGGGGCTTGATCACGTCGGAGGACTTATCAACAATGAAGCAATCTTCATTTTTTATAAATACCTCCCGTGGACCATTGGTGGTTGAGGATGAGTTGCTTGCAATTCTCAAGGCAGGGACTATTAGAGGAGCTGCACTAGACGTGTTCAACATTGAACCCTTACCAACGGATAGTGAGTGGCGAGACACGAGTTGGGGCACTAAAGGCAAGAGTCGGGTGCTTCTGACACCACATATTGCATATGTGGAAGAGGGCGTCATGAATGAATTCTATGAGCATCAGGTCGCAGAATTAGATAGGTGGTCGAGGGGAGAGGCCTTGAACAATACTATGTATTAATGGTTGTGATCACCTTGATCAAAATGCACATATTCAACTGACTATCATGCCATTTGACTACTGACCAGAAGTGACAATCAATATACATATAGGTCATATAATATTTGCCCGTCTATTCCAAATCCTCAAGCCAGCTTGAAATCTCTACATTACTCGACGAGGCATACCTTGCCTTGGGCAGTGGGTGACTGTAACTGTGCTTGTTTGTTAGAATCATAAGTACTTTTATTTCGCTTGGGTGATTCTGGTTAATCACTTTTAGAGGCTGGCGGGAATGGGGGCGATTAGACCCTATTCTTGGGGGAGCACAGGAAGGGACGGGAATATAAAGTCATGAAGGTCTTTTTTGTAATGAGTGGTGGACCATCACGGACCTGTTGCTTGAGCAACACTATTCTGAATGGCGCACCATGAAAACCAATCGTCGAACTAGCTAAGAGAAGAGGGATCAAGGCCGAGGAGCGATACGATTATTAGTTGGAGAGGTGATGATGTAAATCAAAAAGGGGACTAGCGTATAGCATTGAAGTCCTTCACCCTATGTTTCATTTCCTATCCATCGTTGAGTGCAGCGTGTGTCGCTTGACGAATGAGATGCTGAAAAGGGCCATTGCAGCCCAGCAAACCGTCATCAACCATACAATCCTGAAGGATTCCATAAACGCTGCCATAACACCATGCCACCAACCTTCTGGGAGGTGCTTTAGCTCTTCTAGCCCACCTAGAATACGTTGGATCTCCTCAGGTCCGCCCGATCTGTCTCCAAAAATGTCCCATAGCATCTCTTTCAGATTGCTTTGATAGGCTGTAGATGCCATTGTTATACCAAGCGTACCACCTACACTCCTAGCCAAAACTGCAATGGATGTTAGTGACATGAAGGTCGACCGTCCGTCCGGCCGGCAGTGGATGACGATGGGTCGGTACTTACAGATAGCTGATGTGACAAGTGCTTGCTGCGAGTGTTCGACTGCAGCAAGGCATGAAACAGTGGCCGTGGTCAGCACAGTGCTGAAACCTCCACCAACAAAGAACAAAGCGAGAGGGGTCATGTATTTCGGACTGTTCTCGTCTTGGAAAGTAAATAGGATAGTACCGACAATCAAGACTAAGGCACCCAATACTCCAAAGGGCCGGTATTTTCCGGTCCATGCCATCAAGTATCCCGTCCCAAGAGCACTGATCGACCCACCCAGTGGCGATGGCAGAAACTTAAGGCCAGCGGTTGTGGTAGAGTCGCCGAGTACTTGAAGGTAGAGGGGCACGTAGAATGTGGTGGCCATAAGAAGCATGGAGATGAAGAGACTGGCGCTGCAAGCAGCGAGGACTGTGCGATCCCGGAGAAGGGCCACGGGTATAATAGGTTGTTTCGCTTTCCCCTCCCACCAGATAAAGCCGGCAAAGCAAAGCATTGAAAGGGGGATAGTGGTAAGCGGTAGAGGATGTAACCATGGTACCGTGTTACCGCCCGTGTTTAGACCGAGAAGTAGCAGTATCAAGAATGAACACGTAAAGAAGGCGCCGAGGAAGTCAATTCGTGCAAGGTATGACTTGTCGGACTGCTTGGGCGGTACTTTGACCAGTACCCCTATAATCGGGATGAGTAGTAATGAAGGTGGTACTTGTATCAGGAATGCGAGCCTCCAACCGGTAACCGTGCGGTCTTGGAATAATCCGCCGACGACAGCTCCAAGCATGGCACCGGCGCCATACCACAAGTTTGCAATGCCTTGCATAATACCTCGCTTGCGCAGTGGTGTGAGATCGGAGGTCAGGAATGTAGCAATGCTAATCAGTCCACCTCCACCAACTCCCGCAATAATACGGCCGATAATCATGGAAGAATGATTTGTAGACAGGCCACAAACCAAGTTTCCTGTAGCAAACAAAAGGTTACTAAGTATAAGGCCAAGCCGTCGTCCGAATATATCCGTCAGTCGACCAGCGATAGGTTGGGTGGCTGCATTCGAGATGAGGTAAGCTGTGGCTAGCCACGAGAGCAGGCTTAGCGAGTTGAATTCGCTAGCAATAGGAGCCGAGAGAGTCGCAATAATTGTCGAATCTAATGCTCCCAGAAAGATGCCAAACCATGCAGTGGCCATGATAAGTATCAATCGTCTAAGAGGCGGTTCTTCGATGACGATAGTCCTCTCTTCATCTTGCTGTTTTGCGAAAAAGTCGCCGCTTGTACATGTCGGGTGCGAGTCCGAGTCTGAGTCGTTCAGCAGCGGTGTGGTCTCGGTAGGGAGGTTAGAAGGACGGACTTCCTCTATTTCCGCTTGAACACGTGCCATGATGTTCTTCTGTGTCGCTCTGAAGCTAAATCGCTTGATCGGATCAAAAGTGTACCACCGCTATTATAGTTGGTATGCGTAAGGATTGTAATGTGATGGTATGGGCAGATGAGCTTTTATAGCACCAATTCATCCCGACAGATATCGAGATTCGTTTAAAAATTAAGTGGTGTCACGGGAAATTTGGGTGACGACCATGATTGTTGACTGAGTACATACATGTCTCACAGCACAACCTTTGCGTAATCTTCGTTCAGTGACTAGAGGCATCAGTGGGGTAGATGGGGTCCGAAGTACCAGTTGTGGCGTGCGTGGGCAAGAGCACAAATTATTTAATAGCTCATCGAGATCCGCGTTCAGCGCTGAAGAGGATCTTTTCTCCGAGCGGGAGCTGGACAATGACTGGGCTGAGCTGAGCTGAAATATTGACATGTTAACCTGGTTGCCTGAAGGGTGTTACGAAAAGTGTTATTTAAAGCTGATCCTAGCGCAAACTGCGCCCCTTACCTCGTTAACCTGAGATTGTATAACTTGATTGGCCTTAAACCCCTGCTATGTCGCCGATCGCGGTTCTCGCCAAGTACTTTGCGAGCCGCTGTGGATACTCCAGCCGCTGTGGATACGGTGACTGGGCCCAGGACTCTTTCTTCCCGCCCTTCCAACTCCCGTAAGTGGGTAATACTGAACAAAAGTGCCGAATGTCTTGTAACATCATATCGTTGGATAAGGGTGTGGAGGAAGAAATAGGTAGGGAGGGCTCGTGGTCTCAACTAGATAGATGTACAGATCTACAGGCCAGCCTGTTATAATCTAACAAGTAGATTAGTTACCCTATATACAGCCCTACATTTTTTACTAATTATATTATTAGGATATTTAATAAATAATTAGTACTAAACCTTAATAATTAATATTAATCTAATATAATTAATACTAATCTACTAAAATTAGTACTAATTTTAAAATAACTGTATTAGTTAAAATATATAATAAGCAAGTATTGTAGTTAAGTAAGTATTATACTTTTCCCCCCTATATTATTACCTATACCTAATTAATTAGTTCTTAACTATAAATTATATTATAATCTTTAATTAAGGCTAAAACCCTTCTTATACTTTAAGTACTTTAAAATAATCTAGAATTAAGTACTTAATATACTATAAAGATATATAATATCTCTAAATATAGATTATATTACTATAATAGTAGTATTTAATTATAAAGTAATTCTACTTTAAATTTATAAAGATTATTTAATTTAAAAGAATAAATAATAGTTTAATTTATCTTTAACTTAGATTTATAAGGATTTCCCTTATAACTATATTTTATAAAAGAAATAGCTAATTCTTTACTTACTAATTGTAATATATTACCTATTAGTAAGTACTAAGCTTATAACTTTATAAAATAATAACTAAAACTAAAGATATATATCTTTTATAGATATAACTATTAAAAAGCTAAATATAAAGATCTAACTATTATTTATAACTAGTTTAGGCTTATATAGAATATAATTATAAAGTATAATATTTAACTAGGTAATATTTAGAACTTTAATAAGATTAGCTTTATAATAGGCCTTATATAGTTTAGAATAGCTATTATAAGTATAGAAAGGTAAAAAAATTAAAATTAATTTAGCTTAGAAACTATAAATAGATTACTATAATTTTAGTAATTAATATAAAAGGTTAATTAATTCTATTATTTATTATTAGTTTAGGTTAATATTACCTTATAAATTAGTACTAAGAATATAACTTTCTTAGTAATTAGGTTATTATAATAAGTTAAAATAAATAGATAAATAATAAGCTAAGTCTTAAGTAGCTAAAGTACTTTAATTAATTAATAGTAAAGAGATTAGTTAGTTTTTATTACCTTTTAATCCTTAATAGTTATAAAAGTTACTACTTAGTTAACTTTAAGAGATATTATTAAGATTATAAGATTATTATACTTTATATACCTACTTATATATTTTACTTACTTTAACCTTTTAATATTAAGTATTTTCTAGTACTAAAGAATATATATAGTTAAGAAATAAAGTATTTAATTAAATACTTTATAACTTATATTTTAAAGACTAAGTTCTTTTTTACTTTTTATACTACTTTTTAAACTACCTTTACTAAAAGTAATATCTAAGGGGCTTTTAAAGAAGCTAGATTTTATTTTCTTAACCTAAAAACTATTATATTAAAGCTTAATATATAGCTATAGACTTTAATACCTTTTAAGAAAGTAACTAACCCTTCCTTTCCTTAGACTTTAAAGATCTTAAGAATAATAATAAAGACCTAATCTTAGTTTAAATACTTTATTAAGTAAATTAAATAGTATTATAGTAGCTTACTAAAGTTAATTATTAAGGCTTTATACTATCTTTTTAAGAAAGCTAAAGTAGTAATATATAAGGTAACTTTACTAGTAGTAAAAAATAAAGAACTTTAATAAGTAAATAAGATACTAAGCTAGTACTATAAATAGAAAAAGACTAAATTATAAAAGAGAAGGGTAATAACTATAAAAAAAGTATTATAAGTAATTAATTAAATAAATATTAATATATAAGTAGTAGTTAAATTATTAAAAAGTAGTAAATAAAAGAGGTTAATTAAACTAAGTATTTAATACTATAGTATATATAGTAAAACTAAGTATAATATAAAGATCTATAAGGTAGTTCTAGAGGTATCTAGAGAATAGTATAGTAAGTAATTTTAATTAATTAGATAAATTATAGAAATCTTATTATATAGATAATAAAGGATATATAGAAAAGTGTAATACTTACTTAACTGTAATACTTGCTTATTATGCATATTATACTTAAACTAAAGTAAGAAAGTTTATTTAGTACTACTTAAGATTACTTTCTTCTTTATTCTCTTTATCTTTAAGTTATAAGTAAACCTTTAATTCTTTTAAATAAAAAGTTATATCTAGGTATAATTCTAGAAAATAAGCTCTATATTTAGTTATAATTATTAGAAGAATGTGGTTTTCTATCAGTGGATAATTAACGTGAAGGACCTTGTAGAGACATGGCGCCAACGCCGACCAGAGGCCGGAGTTCACTATGCTAAGGTTCTCCTGGTCATCTGGGTCAAGATGATCCGAAATACTGAGGAGCACCTCCCGGGGTACTCTCTCTAGTGATGATATAGATATTAGTTAGAAAGTGAAGTTTGTGACTGGAGGATGTCGCGATATTGGAGCTAACAATGGAGGGTTGCCCGCTTTATACCCACCCCATAATAAAATCAACGCTTATCGCTTCCTGGATTTAGCCTTTATGCTAATCGGTTCACACATCTGAATACTTCAATGGTAATTGGTCAGCACGACGGTGCGTGCCTTTGATCTGTTGGGCAGCTATCCTCCCAATCTGAATAATGGATTGACTTTGTTATTATGGTTCCATCAACGGGTCCCAAATACATAGTATCATGTAGTATCTGCTTGATATGGCGTAGTTTTGTATGTCTATTACTATGTACATTGAAGTAACTCAGCTTATAGTATATGGTCCAAATCCATTGATGATATTCTTATCTGACCCCCACGCTCCTCTCCAATCTCGTTGGGATCAGACCTCATAATACGGTGTCCTGTTTCTGGTTAGGATTGTTAGCCTGGATTTTGAGCTGTGACATGACAAGATGAACTTACAACCCCTGCACTTGAAGGACTTGATGTTACCCCACTTGTAACGCTCGAGGGAGGCGCAGGCCCTGTTGGTAGGACCATTGCTGTCCTGGTATCTACCGCCGCAGTTGGGCGAATCATAAACGATACAGTTTCCAGCTTCCTGGATCATGGAACGAACGTCGAATCCACCATTGCAGCCGCGGTTGCTGGTGCCGCCGTTTAGGTACTCGGTGCACTTGGTGTTGGCATTACCTCCGCTGAAGTTGATGCAGGCTTCGTTGTTGCCAGCACCAGAGATGATGCGGTAAGTGCTTTGTCTGTTGGCTTTGCAATTGCCCACATTGTTGTAGGCGGTGACTGTGTCCAGTGTCAGTTCGTCACATGTGGTAAGCTTTCTGAGCATGAGACATACCTTGCCAGGCCTGAGTACCAGTGGCCAAAGTGGCCAGGACAACGGCGGTGATAGATGTGAAATGCATTTTGAATGTTGAGAAGAGAGTATGATAGATAGTGAACTGATGTCTGGATGCTGAAAAGAATATTTGACTTGGAAATGGCCCCCAATTTATAGCTTTACGAAGACCTCTATGACGTTCAACTATGTGAAACTGTTGACTTTTCATAAAGGTTACCGTATACTAAACTGCTGAATCCCCACTTACAGTAACCTAGACTGGCCGCATCCGTGACTTCACCGCCGAAGTTGTGGATTTTACCCATAAATACTCGTGCAAATTACCCATTGTAAACTAAGCGAGTCTACCTCGCCGCACAAGCATTCCGAACCTTCCTTATCATTATTAGCCCAGAATCCTTCAGCCATCATAATTGCCCTAATGATTTAAGCCAAGGAATCCTTCGGAAAATATCCTTCCGAACCCCAGTTCCACCTCCACATACCCTTACTGCTTAGAGAAAAATCTCCGTACAGAAGATCTAGATTCATCGTTGGCATTTTCCGAGAACCTATTCAGCCAATTAAAAACCCCAAACTAAGAACGTTGCGCTGTCATCGGTTATGTATTCTGGCTGATATGTCATTTTCTTTCTCTTCGTATACGAGCCTCACGATAGTGGCGACTAGAGAAGGAGCTCGTCGGTCCCGAAAAACAAGAACCAGCTTATAGAAGATATCCACTTTTATTAGTTGTGCAAACTACAAGCAGAAACTATAATTAATAAGAAACTAAGTCACTGTTACATAAAAATGAAAGGCTATTTTTGCAGAGCAGGCCATCGCAAGTCTGAGGCGCCTGCCCTTCCACAAGTTTATCGATATACAAAGAGCCATCAGTAGCCAAGAGGCCTTGCTATACACGGAACATCTCATCCCAGTATCAGCAGAACAGCGATATTATGAAGAAAATGCTTTGAAACCGTGCATGCTATTCTAGCGATTACCAAGAGCTTATCAGATGTTAGCTTCCCACAATAGATACCGTCGGGCTTATATCTTGTTATTGACCATATTCACTGATCCTCTGCGAGTTTGCTATCGAGACCACCAAGGACACTTGGGATAGAGGCTCTATTTGGGGGTTGCTAGTGGCATTCTTGGAGATGAGATGCCCGCAATACGGATAGCACATGACTTTTATTCAGCTGAATAACCAGTGGACAATGATATTTATCTTCCACTATGCACTTTATCCTCAATAAGCTACAAACCAAGGTCGTGATGATTGATCTCAAATGCAGCCTCACGCTACAATTATCACAGAAACATTTAGCAGGCGAGGATTGGAAATTCAAATGCTCCCTGCACAATTGCTGACTATTATGCTATCGATCACCCCAGGTCTCCCTCTCCTGCTTTCTAATCTTCTTAATAAACCAGCGGGCTATGTAACTTAGGCATACATCGTCCGCATAATCAAGAGCATCTTCCTTATGACAGTCTTCAAGACATAGACTTGCTCCATTCTCCAGAAGTAAATCAATGACGTCACATTGGTTCCTATCGACAGCAAACATCAAAGCGGTCTGCCCTCGATTATCTTGACTATCGACATTGGCATTGTTGTTGATAAGTAGGTCAGCAATCAACGAACTTTTCTCAAATACCGCAACTAATAAAGCCGTCTCACCACCTAAATTCCTCGCATTGATATCAATTCTTTCGTGCTGGAGAAGTGTTTTGATATTATCCACCTCATCATACTCTACCGCCACCATCATTGGGGTATGTCCAAATAATCCAGTCATAGAATTCACGTCTAGCGGACTGTTAGACATAGGGGCTAATAGGTCTCTTAGGATGAAAGGGACTGAGAGAGTAGCTGCGTTATGAAGAACAGATGATATTCTGTTATACACCGTAGCATATCGGGGGTTTAGTCTTGAACGGAAATTGCTTATGGCATGTTTGACGACCGACTCTCCTTCATTATCGGAAGTCTGGACGGCGTGATGCATCCAGGACTCCCGAGAGTATGTGTAGAGAGCAAACGAAGGGAAAAATGACAAAAGTACAACATGCATTACGTGACAGGCGGCCAGTTCATCTGCTATTTGCCAATCCTTGTATTCGCATGAAACGATGGCTTCTCGATGATCATCTGTCCAAAAGTCGAAGGCGTCTGTGAATTCAGCAAGATAATCTCGCCAGTCCTGACGGGCCGAGGTCTCCAGCTCAACAAATTCGTGACGCACATCAAAATCACTGAGGCTAAATTGTTCGGATCGATCATAATCTGGCAATTCCTCGGGACCTTTACTCTCCATAATCAGACAGATGATTGATGGATCGAAAGTATCAACCCATTTCTGAAGGAGGGTTGACAAACGAGTTTCTGTCAGCCACCACAGGCATGTGTTGAGCAGCAAGCCGTGCCCGCCTGCTATCACCCTTTGGTGTGTATTCTGCTTCGGATCAAGAATTTGAAAGCCATCCTTTATCAGGAAGTCCTTAACTGATTGGTGGATGAGAAGGACCTTTTCATCCTTTCCCTTAACTTCTGCTAGTCCCCCAGACAGTGTTCTGATCAGTTGCTCCATCATTCGGTCAGTATCATCCTGCAACGAATCAGGAATTTCCGAGATGGAGGAACACGTTGATTCCTTAACGTTGATGTTGAGAGCATAACGAAACACTCGTAGGGGGAGACTCTGCTGTGCGAAGCAGAGCCATTGGAAGAGTTGGAGAGACATTTCGAATGTATCTCTCGACAGCCGTCGAAGGATGCCCGCATAGATTTCTGAGATTTGCTTGGGGGTACTGCGAATTGCTTCTTCAACACCCAAGCCACACATATGTAGTCTAATAGCTTTCGCCGTCACAAGGTTTGCCCATAGAAAGTTGCCAGATGCGGATTTGACTATCTCCGTCTGAAGGTTACTCCTCCGATTTTCATCTTGAATTGCCCGCTCCAACTCTTGTTGCACGTACTGCTCAATAGCCCGTTCATTTTCCTGGCCAACGTCGATATGAGGATCGTTCTCAATGAGGGCCAGATGTGGATAGTGTCGACAAGCGAAGCATATGCTCAGCTTATGCGGTTTGGTGCGCATTTTTTGTTCGACCTCTCGAAGGCTTTGTACCAGATCCTCTATCTGTTGAGTGTCGTTTTCATCTTCTCCAACACGGCATTCGTCAAGGGCGTCGACGAAAATACGGATGTCAACATGTTCAAGAACTGCTGCAAGTGATTCCTCAAAAAGTCGCGCTAGGTATGGTGCTGCCCATCTCGAATCTTGGGAACCTTGGGAACCTTTCGGTGCGTATGTATCGAGTTCCTTACAGAAAGGCCGCATTAGACGGGGGCACCTCACAAGAAGCTGCCGCAGAAGCCCCCTCAAAAGGCCCTCCGTTGTATGCTGGAGACGCCTTCCTTGGTTGTGAAAAAAGAACGACAAGATCTGGGTTGACGTCTCGCCACCCAGTTCTCGGTCTTTCTTCATAGCGTTTTTAATAAGAGTGCTTTTTCCACTTCCTGGGTTCCCAAGAATCCAGAAAACGCCATGCCCTTCCCCGTGCCAGTTTTGAAATACAGGAAGTTCAAGCATCCATTGGCAGGTCGTTTCGTCTACTTCGCGGATCCGACCTGGTTCATAATTGATCCCACTAAAATACAACACCTCGAGGCATTTATCGTGTCGTTGTTTGGCAGCTGCCCTCAGATTGAGCGCCGCTTTGCTTCGAAACTCTTTAAGTCTCGAAGTCAACTCTCGAAACCCTTCGGTCTGTGGAGAATTGAATTTGTGGAGCATGTTATGTCTGACATCGAGGCCGACTGTATCGACGCCTTGAAGGCAAGCAGACTGCTTCTCGACAACCTAGGTTCAGCTTAGTCAGTAAGGGATATTACAAAGGGACGTAAACAACAACATCTTGCAAAAGTTTGCATATCAAAGAAGTAGAGTAGATATCAGGTCAGGGTTCTACTTACAATCCCATGACCATCTCTATCTAGTTCGCTGGCGTAAGATGGTGGCAGCCTTTTTATATAGGAAGAGACGTATGTGTGACGTGTCTCGTAGAAACACACTACGCCAATTTTGTAATCTTCGTTGTGAATCAATAGCGCAAAATCCTTGACCAGGTCATCAAGAGGGCTCGGGACGTCTATTGTTCCTGGTCTAAGATACGCCATGAGTTCTCGATTGTATTCGTAAGAGGCATCGGACGCGGCGTTTACGCGAAGATCGGCAACAAAGTACCCGGTTGTCCAACTACCCCCAAACGGAGTCCCGAGGAAAGCTACACCGGCGACACAGTCCAAAATCTCGAGGTTATCGCTGCAGTGTGGAAGGAATCTTTCGGTCGCCCGAACAAGAGCCTGGTTCTCACTTAGTTCTCAGGTCTCTAGTGATGTAGATAAATTGAGATTGTACCTTCGCCAATAACAGACCACTGAAGCAAGAAGCAACAAAGATCAGCGGAATGCCTTTTCGTTTCTACTGATGTCAGCATAATTTCGCGTTCATTCAAAAGACACCTTACAAACTCCTCACGGTCCCTTGCTATGCGTCTGAGGAGAGTATCCGCATGGCCAAGAAGTCTTTCCCGAGAGGCTGTTTTGTCATAGTTGCCATTCCAGTCATATGTCAAGACGCGGGCGTCGGGCATTGCAGCAGGTAGCATGTGGTCATCGCTCAGCCAATTGACATCCCCGGATGACGGATCGACTTCGCGGGCCCAAGCAATCCAAGTCTTTGGTGACTGGGCGTCTAGGCCATGCATACAGATGATACTGGAGAAGTAAGGTGATTGGTAACACCTATGTTGAATGGGACGACTTACTCCACTGTCTTCTTCTCTGTTGACTCACGATCAGTAGGTTCTGGGTGAACCTGAAAAAGCCCAAACCGCCTGGGCTGGGTCATAATTGCGTGCAATAATTGTCTCTCAACGTTGGAATCAGTCTCATTACGAGTTGGGGGAGCGAAGATAGACAAAAGGTTGGGTTGTCGGGACCTAAACAGGTAAGATGAAAATAAAGCTTTGCGGCTGTGAATTGGGCCTCGTTGCCCAGCGGCAAAACTGCCTTGGCATCACGGTCTGAGATCCTCATTGTCTCTCAAAGTGCTTGGTCGTGGGTCAACCTGCATGATCTGAGAGTGGGTAATGGTGGCGCTGCTCATTTTACAGCCCGAACACTACTACCCGCTAGGCACTCTTGCGGAACAGATCAAGCAGGCTGTGTCCTAAGCAGTCATTATAATACTACATAACATATAAACCCCCCTTAGTGTGAGTCTTAAGATGGAGATGTTTTCGGGTAGCACCATCGGAACATACCCTAAACAACCTCCATACTAGAACGGACCGGGCCCCTGTTGTTCCGAGGTACAAGGGTATTGGTGATTTCGTAAATACAAACCAATGAACATCGGTCCGCGATCTGCCAGCCGCACACATGCATAAGCTGAGCGCTTCCGTTCCGCATTGATGCCTAAATTTCGATGTGATACTCCGCACAATTATGATTGATTCGATGCCTGAACAAGTATCAAGTTTCATCTGCCATTTCACTATACTGGCACAAATGCGAGTGCCATTTGCCGATTCTTGCCCCCCATTGGCACACAGACAACTAAGCAGACGTCTTGGACTACCTTTGGTTGGCCCGTTGTAGTTCGAGAGTACAGCGCATCTGTGGCTGTGCAAAGGTTTTCTTTGTTTCTCATCGTTATTTCGGTCAAGATTTATGGCTATAGGTCCTCGAGGGAACTCGATACTTTGATCTCATTCTCTCCACTCCACTGTCACAGCAGTAACAAGATTTGACATTGAGTCAGATCCGCACAATACGAAAAAAAAATGACGACTAAACCCATGAAGCTTTACGGTCGGTATACACCATTGTCCACTAGTGAAATTCGCCTTGTTCGACTTAGCACCGACCTCACCCACATCATAGCTGGACAACTTGAAGTGGCAAAATTGGATGATGCACCTCCGTACTATGCAATAAGTCATGCTTGGACCCAGGATCAAAGTCCGGCAGTAGTACAAGATGGGGACGGATTTAGCTTGAGCAAGAGCCTCTCAACATGTCTTAAACGACTCCAGCAGCTCAGTCACCAAAACAATCCTTTTAGCCCCCCACTTCGGCATATTTGGATTGACAACATTTGTATCAACCAGACAGATACGGTTGAAAAATCATCTCAAGTAGCCATGATGAAGAGGATCTATAGCCAGTCGCTAAGAACAATAATTTGGCTGGGTGAACCGGAGTCTGCGCTAAGTGCTGGCGCATGGCAGCTCATTTCCAAGATCTATAATGTCTTCAGACAGGAAAACCCAGAAGCAAAGGTCATAGCCGACATACCTCTCCGGATCTACAATCAGGAACGTCATCTCGATCTGGGTTTGCCACCATTGGACGATCTCCGTTGGAGATACCTTAAGCGCCTCATGAGTTTAAGGTGGTTCTCTAGAATCTGGGTTATCCAAGAGGTCGTTTTATCGAGCCAAGACCCGCTTGTTCTACATGGCAAGCAAATCCATGCGTGGGAGCCTCTAGGTTGGGCGGCTGCTTGGTTACGGAGATCTGGGTATATGCGTCTTCCTCAATTACCGGAAGAGTTGCGGAATGTGGACACTATTTCCAACCTTCGAAGGGTGACAACGTCCTGGCCTCTGGCTGCTTTGATATCGATTACACAAATAAAGTTCCAAGCAACCGATCAAAGAGACAAGATATATGGGCTTCTAGGATTGGCAGCGGAGTGCCATGGTACGATGGGACTCCCGGAAGAGCTAAAGGCTGACTATAGCCTGGAAGTGACCGACCTGTACCAAAGGGTAGCACGCTTCTTGATGGAACAGAGCCAATCACTTGCAATGTTGACTCGCGCAAAGGGCCTCCCAGGCACGGAAACAAGAGAGAACCGTCAACATGATTTGGCGTTACCTTCTTGGTGCCCAGATTGGAGTGACTTTCACAGTTACAATCTCGGAATCTCTACAAGTTTATCCTGGATTCACTACCCAAAGGGTGCGTCGCCTGCGGTTCTCGGTTTCCCGCACCAATACAAGGCGTCAGGTGACTCGAAGTTGGAATGGGCGAGCGGGGAGAATTCGCCAGAGGACAAATCAATATTGGAGATTGATGGCTTCAAGGCCGACCGGGTACACGGCGTCCACCGGCTGGACATCAATCGTCCCAAAGACGGCGAAGAAACAGATGACCACGGAAGAAAGATGGTCCCGGCCTTGGAACTCGCGATGTCGCTTGTCAAACCTCACAGTATACTGCCATGGGCTATAAGCTTCATCCAAAGTACTACCGCAAACCAACATCAACTGAATGGACAAGACGCTAGTCAGGGTTTCGCTGACGGTGCGGCTTGGCTATACGAGTTCTTCGAGAAATCAGAGAATATACCTCCAGCTGTGAATATGCAAAAGGAGATGATGGCCGAGCTTCAGAAGAACGCTATCAATGGCACATCAGAGCGTTATGAGGCTCTTGTTAGGAACTTCTGCTTTGATCGTGCGTTCGTTACTACGTCGGGAGGGCGGACGGGAATAGCTCCTTCGAACACAGAAGTAGGCGATGCCATACTGGTCCTACCTGGGGGAGGTGTGCCATACATAGCAAGACCTCTTGGTGGTTACTGGTCATTTGTTGGGGAGTCGTTCATTGACGGACTTATGGAAGGTCAAGCGCTTCACCTCGAAAAAAGGGTTTTCAACTTTAGGTGATAGGGACCTAGAGATATATTTTACTGCTTGAACACATTGATCTTAACAGACTTAACCTGCGTCCAATCACCCAACGCATCAATTCCATTCTCCCTCCCAAACCCACTCTGCTTAATCCCTCCAAAAGGCGCATTCGCACTGATACTTCCCCAAGTATTAACAGTTACCATACCCGCCTCAATCTGATCCGACACCCTAACAGCACGGCTAATATCATTTGTAAACAAAGCCGCCGCCAAACCATACTCATTATCATTTGCCAAGGCGATAACCTCGTCTTCGGTCTTGAACTTGGCGATGCTGGCAACTGGACCGAAGACTTCTTCGCGCATGATTGTGTCGTTGGGTGAGACGTTGATGAAAGCTGTGTTGGGGACAAAGTTTCCTTGTTCCTCGGATGCGCCATGAAGAACCTCTGTTCCTTCCTTCTTAGCTTTGGCGATATACTCCATGATTCGTTCCTTTTGCGTAGAGCTGATGATAGGGCCCTTGGCGGTCTCAGGCAAAAGGGGATCGCCGGCAACGGCATCCTTTGTCCTCGCTGTGAACTCAGAAATGAACTTATCGTAGATGTCCTCCTGGACATAAATTCTACTACCAGCGGCGCAGATCTGTCCATTATGCAAAGTAATTCCCGCCGTTGCAAAAGCAAGCGCATTCTCAAAGTTGCAGTCATTAAAGACAATACTGGGTCCTTTACCACCCAATTCAAGAGTTACGCGCTTGAGATTGGACTTTGCCGCGCTAATGAGGATTCGACGACCGACAGCAAGGCTGCCTGTAAAGGAGAGCTTGCGAACTTGGGGGTGGTCAGCAAGGGCTTGACCTGCGACATGACCTAAGCCGGGAAGGACGGAGACGACACCGGCGGGGAAACCGGCTTCAAGGATAAGCTGGGCCAGCTTTTGGCCGTAGAGGGGGGTTAGTTCGGGAGTTTTGAGGATGAGGACGTTTCCGACTGCTAGAGCAGGGGCTAGCTTCCATGCCGTGATCATGCTGCCATTTTGTTAGTGACATTTGAGAGATGAGTTGGGATGGGAATCTTACAGGGGAGTGTTCCATGGAACAACAGCAGCACAAACACCGATAGGTTCGCGCTTAGTATACGCCAATCCCTGATCAAAATCCATAGCCTGCCCATCGATTTTATCCGCCCAGCCGGCAAAATAGCGAATAGTCTCAACAGCCTGCACGACACAGAAACCAAGAGACATATTGAACAGCATACCGCCATCAACAGCCTCTAGAGAAGCGAAATCTTGCGCATCACGCTCAATCAGGTCAGCCAGTTTGTTTACCAACCTTCGTCGCTCTCCATGGCTGGTCTTCCATGTCTTGAGAGCTTCCTGAGCTGCGGATACAGCGGCGTCAACGTCGGCGGGTTGAGCGGCTGAGACTTCGCCTAGAGGGGTGTTGGTTGTGGGGTTAAGGGTTGTGAGGGTCTCGGAAGATGTTGAGGGGATGAACTTGTTGTTGATGAAAAGACCAGTTGGGACTATTTTGTCAGTAGATGTTGGTTTAGAGTATAGTGCTGGACATACCTTGGATCTTGCGGTCGCCCGCGCCAGTGATAGTAATGTCAGCCATTTTTACAAAAAGCAAGAGAAGATAGCAGTAGTATGACGGATTCCGAGAAATAATTTGAGAAATAATCATACGATTTATATACCTACCAACATATCCTGTGGATCTCGGAATGGATTCGGAAACATATAAGCATCCCTTCCGGAACCGCAAAGCCGCCGGCCCACGGCAATCCCTGCTCCACAACTCCACGGTTCGGACAAATAAGACACAAACACCTACCAAACTGACCCGCGCTTCCCGCAGTTACAAGGGTATTTGCTGACCTTGATTGTCTCGCCGTGCTTAGCGAAACTCCATGTTGAAGCGAATTTGCGTTTCACTGTGTTTATGCTTATACAGTACGCAACAACCGTTTGCTTACGTGCTCGTCAAAGACTCCACTCGCTCATTCTCGTGAAAAAAGGCCATTACGTGAGAATTCACCAAGTACTGATTACTATCTAGCTCCTGGACATTACCTTCTCTACCTCCTCAATTACATTCCATCCATAAAAGAAATCTCGAACAGGCTTTGTAAAATTCATCGCTGAAGCAGGAAATATTCCATCACCATAAATGTCTTCTGCGCGTTGTCGCAAGATACTGGCTAGTCCAGGTTGGGCGTCTGATAAGAGTTGGGTGGCGTGGATCCGACGTTTGAGAATCTTATCATACAGCCCCAGACGCTCGGCGACGTCGGCGGGGTTGGTGGTGTTTCTGAAGAGTGCTCCGAGGGCTGCCGCTTCTTCAATCGCCAAGACCGCGCCTTGAGCTGTGATATTTTAGTGCTGAGAATAGGTCAGACGAAACCCGCTTACCATGAGTAGGTTGAATAGGATGTGCAGCATCCCCAATAATGACTCCCCGTCCCCTCGTATACGTCTCCAAAGGATCCCGTCTAAAGACCTTATGCACACTCACACTCTCCGCCAACCTAAACATCTCAGGTAGAACAGGATTGTACCGTTCGACCATAGCAGCAATGTCCTCAACATCAGTGTCATTATTCCACTCATGCGCATTTTCATTCTCTGGTTTAGTCGGGTGTCGAAGTGCGACGTTGAGCATGGTTCCATCTCGGCATGGGTATGTTACTACAAATGTGCCACAAGAGAGGTCGAACGGGACCCAGAAGCCTGGTGCCTCTTCGAAGATTGGGGCTAGTGTGGGATTCTGCATGACGGATGACATGGGAATTAGACACCGGTAGAATGAGGAGAGGGTGTCTTCGAGAGGTCCGGCGTCTTGGGCAATTTCGTTGATGAGTTGGGTCTGTCGTTGTCAGTATGTCACCACTCTTCATTCAAGCAACTTACGTGAACTCCATCAGCAATGACGATAAGATCCTTTTTAAAAACCTCGCCACTTTCAATCCTGATGCTGCCCGCCCCACAATCAACACTCTTCACCTTAACCCCATTCCGAATCTTCACGGGTGGCCCTTCACCCTCATCGCCAATAGCCATATTCTTTAACGCCGAATGCAAATCGATCCTATGATAGAACATGAACGGTGCACCGTAATCATCTTGAATCCCACTGAAATCTTCAACGATTTGGGGTTTAAGAGAGTGAGGGTCTACCATGCGCATCTGTTTACTATCTACTCCCTTGGCTTTCTTCGCGTCAAAGTCGAGTGACTGAAGAACACGCATTCCGTTCGGTGTAATCGTTATAGCTGCGCCAATTTCATTCTGAAAGTTGCTTCGTTCAAAGATCTAGATTTGTCAGGCTTAATTCTTGTTTTGTGAAAACTCTGTGTGCTTACCTCAACCTCAGCTCCCGCCCGACGAAGCGCGACGGCGGTGCTCAAACCACCTATCCCAGCACCGATGATACCGACCTTCAACGTCATGTTTGATGAGTTGCCAAGGAATTTGAACAGATGGCAGACGGGGTGCGCTGTTTTATGAAATTCTGCTACGCCTTAGGGTAAGCAGTAAGCGCTATTTTTAGGATCTGCAAATGACCCCGCGCTAAGGTGATAAGCCGGCTTTTATCGCTATCTAAGCTATTCCCCGCTGATTGGTCGCCTCAATCACGATTGTAGTCACTCAATTTTAGCTCAGCTTAGTTCCACATTATCTTGTGAGTACCAGTATATAAGCGACAGAGTTTAATCTTCTGTTATCTGGACATGTAAGCCATATTAGTTACCCATCGCTCTATGATAACTGAAGAACCCTTCCTGTGTAACCTCATCAGGTTGTTCCAGAAACTCAATCATGTACCGACTCCAATCAGGCCCAGGCTGGTAAACGTACTGAGTCTTACAGAACTCCCAATAGTCAGGCCACCACCCACTATAATGCCAATTGACGATTGACACGATCGTTGAAGGATTCTCCGGGTCAACGAGGATATTACTGCAATGAAGTTCGGCGTGGGTGAAAACAATGGCCGCATCGTCAGGAACCATCGCACGGTAAGGATCGGGGAGTTCTTCAGGCTTCATTCCTGGCCAATGGATCTCTGCACCTGTTCGAACTGTAATGGACCACCAGTCGTGGAAGTCTTTGACAGAGGCGAAAGGGCCAGGTCGAGGATTTTTCGAGTTGTCGATGGCTTCATCATAGAGAGGACCTTTATTGATTTGCCCTTCTTACCGTTAGTATGCCCTTCATGGAGTACCTTTCTGCTTACCAATGAAATGGTCGTTTGGGTCTTGAGATAGCTTTCGTAGATTATCGAACACAGCTCGAAGGGCCTTCCAGAAGCCAGTCTTTTCATCATCCGTCATAGATGGCCATCGTTTCTCGACGGTAACACCCTTGACCAACTCCATATAGAGAAGGACGTAGCCATCCTCAGTCGTCCACCCATATATATCAGGGACTGGAACTTCTGGGAGGAAATGGTTCAGCGCCCATAGGCACTGGCCTTCAGCAACTTGGACTCTTTCTTTCCCATACTTGGCTAGAAGTCCCAAACACTCGAAGATGACAGGGGAGGGGTTGTCCTTCTTATGGTCACCCTCCGAGTGTTGGCGAGAACTTTCTGCCCGCACCTCTGACAGAGTCGGGAGAGGTTGTCCGTTATTTCGAAAGAAGAATGAGGACTTGCGAAAGCTCGCATTTGGGCCTGAGGGAAGAGACGACAAAGAGATAATGCGTTTTGAATCTGCTGACATTCTGGAGTATCGAGAAGCTGAGATGTTAAAGCTGGAATATGAGAGCGAGCAATGGTCAATAATATTGATGTGTTGTCAAAATGCGTGATTTCTCCATTATGCTGTTGGTTGAACACAAGTCGTCGTAACCAAGCGTAAACAAGGCGACCAACAGCGTTAAAATGCCAGTTGGTTGGTTGCTGGTAGTGGGGAAACATAAACGTTTATGTGGTTCTACATTTTCTGTCCGATGGTGACATCAGTCAGCCAATAATAGCACTCACCGTGATAATCAAATGGAGGCAGGAGCTTTAAGGTCAAATAACAAATGAGGATTTGCTAAATCGCAACAAAGATAAAAGCCCGCTACGAATGACTAATGGTATCGACACTGCTGACTGCACGTACTTGGTTAAAATAAATGTAAGTTTCACTATAGATACGGTTGCAATGTAGAATAGTGTTAACTCATATGAGAAATGAACTAATACCTCAATCTTGTGATAGGAAACTATAGTACATACATAGAGAAAAGGCTAAGGGCAGACTGTGAAAGCTAACAGTACAGTAAACAGACAAAGAGAAAGCTATGAGCAGAGCATAAGAGCTAACAGTTGAGTGTACAGACATAGGAAAGAGATCGAAAGCAGATCTGTCGACAGATCGAGTGCATAGCCTGACATACAAAGAAAAGGAATCTTCAGGGATAGTTTGAAACAGTCTATACCGAAAGGTTGTTGCTGTTGACGCATCGAGCTCCATCGTTCCAAGTTGACGAGGGGCCTGTTGCTACAAAGACAGGAGCCCCTACGGTTGGGGCGATGGGGAACTTGTAGATGTTTCCGTTGGAGTTCTCCGAGCCATAGAGGTTGCCATCTGCCGAGGCATATACGGCACCGAATAGGTTGGAGCCGGTAACCATGCCGTATGCCCTGACGGACGACCATGTGTAGGCGGTACGACTAAAGCGGGATAGGGTAGCTGTAAGTCCGGCTGAATCGTACATGATTCCATACATAAAGTCGCCACCGCCAGGAACAAACGCCCAGTCAGCTAGACCCCCGGTGGTCACAGCAGTGCCACTCATGAGAATCTTGCCGTAGGTAGACGAGCCGGGCTTAAGGTCAATACACCACCAAGCCTTTCCTTGATTGGAAATCCAGTAACGGCCCATGTTGTCTATGTCACCCATTTGAACATTGGGATCTGACGTGCGAGTGGATAGAAGTGTATAGCTGCCGTCGCCACCGATGCGGATAACCTGTGAGCCCGTACTGTCCTGAACCATGCCGTAGATAAAATTGTCTAGCGAATTGTATCCGATAGCATTGAGATTGCCACCAGGCCCAATGGGGCTGGCAATAAGCGTTGTTTTTCCGGTAGTAATATCGACACGGTAGAAGGAAGTCTTTTGTGTGAGGTAGCCGTTGGGGTCACAATTCAGTGTAGGTGGACCAGAAGGCGCCGCGCTCGTACTTGAAGCAACCGCTGAGCTCGTGGTTGCAGGTGGAGACAGGTTCAGTGAAGTGGTGGGATCCAATCCTATGCACCTAGATCCATCCCCTGACAGTTTAAGGATAGCGCCGCCCGGTATAGCCGTAGGGTTGGTAGAGCTTCCTAATGCGAACTTCCATGTCTGGCCAAGAACATTCTCTTGTGCATACAAAGTCCCACCAGGTCCTGACCAGGCGGCGCCCCAATTCAAGTTGAGAATAGTAAGGACAAAGTTGGGGTACGACTGGAAGATTTCCCAAGTATGAGTTGTACGTGACCAGCGGACAACGTTGGTGCGTAGTAGACCGGATTGGATGATTGAGGCCTGTACAGCCCAGAGATAGTCTCCAGCACCAGCGATGTATACCCAATCACCCACGCCCGAGATGATGTCGACAGCGGATGTTCCGCTGCCGATAACCTGGTTGACAGTCGAGGAGGTAGGGTTCACGTCGATACACCACCACCTCTTACCGCTCTCAGATACCCAAAGCCGGCCTTGTTCGTCAACATCGCCCATGGTGATCGTGTTGGAAGGGATAGTAGTATCTAGAGTCTCATAGCTACCATCGGAGCCGATACGGATGAGCTGGGACTGGACACCACCAAGAACTGTGTTGACGACTCCTGAGATCAGATCTTGATTGACAACACCATAAAGATAATTATCGAATTTGTTGTACCCGATGCCGTTGATACTACCGCCAGCACTGATGGAAGACGAAATGGTTGAGCGAGCACCGGTAGTGCTATTGACGGTTGTGAGAGTATTACCAAGTAGGCTTGACACCACTTGGGCGTTTCCGTCGCAAGTAAAGGGTGGGAGAGGAACCTTGGCAGTAGAACATCTGGCGCCATCTCCTTGTAAATTGAGGATCGCACCACCGGGTATCTGGGTCGGATTGGCTGTACTGTTGATGTTGAATCTCCAAGTCTGGCCAAGAAGGTTTTCTTGACCATAGAGGGTACCACCAGGTCCTGCCATAACAGCACCCCACTCCAGATTAAGGCTTGTAAGCACAAAGTTGGTATACTTCTGATAGATTGACCAAGTGAATGTTGACCGTGACCAACGAACGATGTTTGTACGGAGCAGGCCTGATTCGATAAGTGATGTTTGTATGGCGTAAAGGTAATCACCTCCGCCAGGAACATAGGCCCAGTCGCCGACCCCAGAAATAATGTCAACAGCTGAAGTGCCACTGTTGAGTATCTTGCCAAAGGTAGACGAGCCAGGCTTGACATCAAGAGACCACCATTTCCTTCCACTTTCCGAGACCCAAAGTCGGCCCTGCTCATCGACATCACCCATGGTGATGGTGTTCGAGGGGATAGTAGCCGGTAGGGTTTGGTAGGCACCATTCGAGGCGATGCGAATTAATTGGGAGGAAGGACATCCGGTAAGACCGCATAAAATTCCTGAGACGAGACCTTGGTTGACTACTCCGTATATGTAGCCATCGAGCTGGTTGAATCCGATACCGTTGATCGCGCCCGCAATGCCACCAACGTTCAGCAGAGTTCCGCCGGGGCCAATTCCACTCTTGATTGTCGTACGTTGGCCAGTGTTAAGGTTGACCTTTGTAAGAGTATTACCCAGAAGCGTTGAAATGGTATATCCGTATCCGTCACAGCTGAAAGTTGGTCCAAAGGTAGCTTGCGGGTAGGGCGACGTCGTGCTTGATGTAGATATCGCCGCCACAGGAACGGAGCTGCTGATCGCGGGAACAGATGTGACTGGAGGCGGGACCTGAATGATAACAGTCCCGGGATCGCCCTGATTGGCAGGAGGTAAATAGGTGGTCGCGATCTGGCTGATGGTGGCGACGGTCTGGGTGCTTGTCTTGTTATACGGAATCGGGAGTTGAACCAAAACCGTGCCAGGATCACCTTGGTTCCCAGCGGGCATGTATGTTGTCATGGCTTGGCTGATGGTACTGACGGTAGTAGTTGTTGTTACGTTGTATGGAACTGGGAACTGGACCAAAACTGTGCCAGGATCGCCCTGGCTGCCAGCAGGGTTGTACACGGTAGTTGCATGAGTGATAGTACTGACCGTTTGTGTACTTGTCACATTATACGGAAGCGGAAGCTGGATAATGACAGTTCCAGGATCACCTTGTGTGGCCCCAGGATTGTAGGTAGTCTGAATCCTGCTGATGGTACTTAAGGTTTGCGTAGTAGTAACGTTGTAAGGAACTGGGACTTGGACGATAACCGTATTGGCGTCTCCCTGTACGCCGGCAGAGCTGTAGAGTGTTGTTGGTCGAGTAATTCCGGTAACTGTCTGTGTCGTTGTTACAGTGTAGTCGGGTGGTAGCTGGACTACAACAGTTCCGGGGTCACCCTGTGTAGCACCGGGGTTATAAGTAGTCTGAACCCTGCTGATGGTGGCCACGGTTTGGGTAGTAGTGACGTTATAAGGAACTGGGACTTGGACGATAACCGTATTGGCGTCTCCCTGAACACCAGCAGAGCTGTAGAGTGTTGTTGGTCGAGTAATTCCGGTAACTGTCTGTGTCGTTGTCACAGTATAATCGGGCGGTAGCTGGATCACGACAGTGCCAGGGTCGCCTAGGCTTGCACCAGGATCATATCTTGTCATGACACGAGTGATAGTCGCCACTGTAGTAGTTGTAGTGACATTATAAGGCAACGGGACCTTGACAAGGACCGTGCCAGGTGCGCCTTCAGTTGCCCCTGGCTGGTACGTAGTTGCTGCCTTGGTGATATCACTCAGGGTTGTAGTTCTTGTGACGTTGTATGCTGGCGGGAGATCGACATAGACGGTGCCAGGGTCACCTTGTGCTCCCGGGCTTGAAAACCGGGTAACAGGTGCTGTAATGGTAGATACAGTTGCTGATATCGTGACGTTAGAGTTAGGAGGTAGTTCGACAATAACGGTGCCCGGGTCGCCCTGTGTTCCTGCTGGAGCAAATGTTGTTGATGCCTTAGTGAGCGTCGGAATTGTTGTCGTAATCGTGACATTGTAGTCGACCGGAAGCTGGACAAGGACAGTACCTGGGTCACCTTGCGTTGCGCCAGGGTTATAAGTTGTTCTGGCCCGACTGATCGTACTAATGGTTTGAGTCGACGTCACATTGTAGGCTGGAGGGACTTCCACCAAGACCGTATTCGGATCGCCTTGGGAACCGGCTGTCAGGTATGTGGTCGTTAACCTGCTAATGGAGGTGACCGTTTCGGTTACAGTCACGTTATACTCCGGTGGAAGGTCCACATAGACTGTTCCAGGGTCGCCTGGGGATGCGGGGTTCGCAAATCGTGTAGCGGGCCGACTTATCGTTGGAACAGTTGATGTTACTGTGACATTGGAGTCTGGCGGTAGTTGAACTATAACAGTACCAGGGTCTCCTTCTGCATTGGCCGAGGCAAATGTGGTAGATGCTCGTGTGATTGTTGGAATGGTCGTAGTGACCGTCACATTATAAGCTGGCGGCAGATCCACATATATGGTTCCGGGGTCCCCGATGGAGCCTGGCTTTGAGTATAGGGTAGTGGGCTTCGTAATCGTCGAGATGGTCTGAGTAATTGTAACGTTGGAATCTGGAGGAAGCTCAATGATTACAGTGCCGGGGTCTCCCTGTGTACCAGCTGGAGCAAATGTGGTTGAGATCCTTGTAATTGTTGGGACAGTTGTAGTGACTGTAACATTGTAGTCAGGGGGAAGATTGACATAAATGGTTCCAGGATCCCCCATTGTACCTGGGCCAGAGTAGACAGTGGTGGGCCTTGTAATTGTCGAGACCGTTCGTGTTGTCGTTACATTGTATGCAGGAGGCATTTCAATAATAACGGTACCAGGGTCACCCACTGTAGCAGCTGGGGCGAAGGTAGTAGACTGCCTCGAGATAGTCGGCACCGTTGTTGTGATGGTTACATTGTAGGCTGGTGGCACGTTGATGTAAACTGTACCGGGGTCCCCAATTGTTCCAGGGCTAGAATATTCTGTGGTGGGTCTCGTGATGGTTGAGACTGTTTGTGTTACCGTTGTATTATACTCAGGTGGCATCTCAACAAGGATAGTGCCAGGATCGCCCTGTTCAGCTCCCGGAATGAACGTAGTGCTCTGCCTTGTGATGGTGTAGATCGTAGTAGTAGCTGTGACGTTATACTCAGGCGGCAAGTCGATATACACGGTCCCTGGGTCACCAGTTACAGCTGGAGCAGAGTAACGAGTTGCTGGCCTGCTAATTGTCTGAATTGTGTCGGTCGTTGTGACATTGTACTCAGGAGGCAACTGTATAAGGACTGTGCCTGCGTCCCCTTGACTAGCAGGAGGTATATAGGTTGTAGTTACTCGGCTGATTGTGCCAACCGTTGTAGTCATTGTGACATTGTGATTCGGCGGTACATCGATATACACTGTGCCTGGGTCTCCCTGGGTACCAGGGGGCACATACCTAGTAGCGGGGCGCGTAAGTGTAGACACAACGTCGACAATGGTGGTGTTAGTCTCCGGTGGCTCCTCTATGATGACAGTGCCAGGGTCACCCAGCTTGCTTGGCGATGCATAGGTTGTGGTAATGCGAGTTATCGTGCTGATAATTTGAGTCACCGTAACGTTCCTGTCAGGAGGTAGTCCAACAATGATAGTGCCAGGATCCTCAACGTTGGCAGGGGGTGCATAGGTCGTATAGGGTGTCGAGATAGTAGCAGCTTGTGTCGTGATAGTGACGTTCCTCTCTGGTGGAAGTAGCACAACCACGGTTCCGGGATCACCGCCGCGACCTGGAGGCGAATACGTGGTATAAGCCTTGGTCAACGTAGGAACCATCGTTGTGGTTGTCACGTTTCGGTCGGGCGGTAATTCGATTAGAATTGTGCCGGGATCGCCTTTGCTCCCTGGTGGAGCATACGTTGTGTAAGCTGCTGTCAGACTAGCGATCGTTGTGGTAACAGTGACGTTGTGGTCAACGGGGTATTCAACGATAACCGTGCCAGGGTCACCTGCTTTACCTGGGGCAGAGTAGGTCGTACGAGGAGCAGCCAAAGTCGGTACTTCTGTTGTAACAGTAACATTTCTGTCCGGAGGTAGCTGAACAATAACAGTACCTGGGTCACCTTGACTTCCTGGTGGAGCATACGTTGTACGGATCGCAGTAAGAGTCGGTACTTCAGTTGTGATAGTGACATTTCTGTCCGAAGGTAGCTGAACAATAACAGTACCTGGGTCGCCTGGACTTCCCGGTGGAGCATAGGTTGTGCGGACAGCGGTCAAAGTCGGTATTTCAGTCGTAATGGTGACATTGTGGTCGAAGGGTTTCCCCACGATCACGGTGCCAAAATCACCCTTGTTCGCAGGAGCTACGTAACTTGTGTAAGGGGTAGTCAGGCTCGCGACTTTAGTTGTCACTGTAACATTTCCGCTGGGAGGTAATCCCACAATGACTGTGCCGGGGTCTCCCTGTTTCGTAGGGGAGACATAGGTCGTCCGTGGTGATGTGATGGTGCTGACTACCTCGGTGACTGTTACATTAGGCAATGCAGGTACACCAATGATCACCGTCCCGGGGTCACCCTCCTGCGCTGGCGCCGAATATCTGGTATAAGGCGAACTTTGACTGTCAATCTCGGTTGTGATAGTGACATTGGAATTGGGAGGAAGTTCGACAATAACAGTACCAGGATCCCCTGCGTTGGCAGGTGGTGAATACACGGTATGAGGGGCAGTTCGAGTGCTGACAACGGAAGTAATCGATACGTTCCTCTCGGCAGGCATACCAACAATAACCGTACCTGCGTCGCCTGGAGTGTCAGGTGGCGAGTATGTTGTGTATGGTGCGGTAATAGTAGCGTCCTGCTTGGTGATCGTTACATTAGTTTGAGGAGGTGGAACCTCCACAAGTATAGTTCCGGGATCACTTGAAGCGCCTGCTGGAAGATAGGTTGTATAGATTGCCGTGATGGTGCTGATGGTCTTGGTACTGGTGACATTGTAGGCGGTGGCTGCGCCGGGTGTCTCGACGATGAGAGTACCATTCCCGCCACTACTTGCAGGGGGTATGTATGAAGTCACCGGTCCGGTAAGTGTTCCTGCGCCAGGTCTGGTGATTGTAACATTTTGGCCAGGTTGTCCATCCGATACACTTTGTGATGTAGACATGAGCTTCTGGCCGGGCACGATAATCTGGATAGTGCCGGGATCCCCTGCGGAGGCTGGGGGGTTATAACTTGTAATAGTACCTGTAATTGGAACAGTGGCGGCGCTGGTAACTGTGACGTTATACTCAGGCGTCTCAATTAGGATAGTCCCGGGATCACCAGGTGAACCTGGAGGTAGGTAAGTCGTGACTGGTGCATTGATCCCAGAAGCACCTTGGGTTGTAGTGATATTGTAAGGGCCAAGGGGTGTTTCGATAATAACAGTGCCAGGGCTACCGGGGCTCTGAGGTGGGATGTACGATGAACGCAATGTCGTGACTGTTCTGGGAGCGTCTGTTGTAATTGTAACATTGTAGTCAGGAGTCTCCACGATGACTGTCCCGGGATCACCAGGCGTAGCCGGTGGGGAGTACGTTGTGAAAGGTGCGGTGATTGATGCACCCCTCGTTGTGGTGACGTTGTAATCCGGGGTCTCCACAATGACGGTACCCGGGTCACCGGGTGTGCCTGGAGGAGCATATGTTGTCAGGATTCTGGTGACTGATGCAGGCGCAGCCTTTGTGACAGTGATATTATATTCGTTGTTCGGCGTCTCAACGATGACAGTGCCAGGATCACCAGGTGTAGCTGGAGGTACGTATGTGGTTTGAAGTCTGGTAACAGAAGCAGGGGCCTGACGAGTAGTAGTGACGTTGTAATCCGGAGTCTCAATAAGGATCGTGCCTGGATCGCCTGCAGAGCCTGGGGGATAATAGGTTGTCAGTGGTGCTGTTATGCTAGCTCCTTTAGTAGTGGTTATATTGTAAGGACCAATAGGAGTCTCTATAATGACAGTACCGGGATCTCCCGGGCTCGCAGGAGGTGCATAGGATGATCTCAAGGTCGTGACAGTCTTTGGGGCCTCCGTCGTTATCGTAACGTTATAATCGGGAGTCTCAACTATAACTGTACCAGGATCTCCGGGTGAAGCTGGGCTTAAGTATCTGGTGAGGGGAGCTGTTACTGTTGCTCCCTGGGTGACAGTAGTGTTAGAAATGGGCAAGTTGACGGAGGAAGAAGCTCCAACCTCGGGGACCTCGATAACGACAGTACCCGGATCTCCACTAGAAGCCGGAGGCTCGTATAGTGTACGAATGCCTGTAATCGACACCGATGCTGTTCGAGTCAAAGTAACGTTGGAAATGGGCAGGCCAACGGAGGAAGTAGCGCCAACCCCAGGGACCTCGACAACAACAGTACCATGATCTCCACTGGAAGCCGGAGGCTCGTATAACGTACGGGTGCCTGTAAGAGATATCGATGCTGTTCGGGTCAAAGTTACGTTGATAGCAGGTGTTTCGATAAGAATTGTGCCTGGGTCCCCAGATGAACCAGGAGGCATGTATGTTGTGATGGCTTGAGTGATAGATTCAGGACCAGCCCTAGTAACGGTGATGTTGTAGTCATTATTGGGTGTCTCCAAGATAATTGTACCTGGATCACCCGATGCTCCAGGGGGTAAGTATGAAGACCGAAGGCTTGTCACCGATACAGGGGCCTCCTTCGTCATAGTCACGTTGTAGTTGGGGGTGTAGACAATAATCGTGCCAGGGCTACCAGCAGACGCAGGTGGCAGATACGTGGTGTACTGGGACGTAACGGGAGTGGAGGCGGCTGACGTAACTGTGATGTTGTACAGGCTGAAGAATGTTGTATCTTCCACGGCAGTGGGGGTTCCAACAACGACAGTGCCTGCTTGATCGGAAGAAGCAGGTGGAAAATAGGCTGTGGAAGAAGCGGTACCAGAGATACCACTGTAGACCGTAACATTGCGCAGTGTTCCTGTGTTACCCGGAGTCTGAATCAGAACTGTTCCTGGTTCTCCGGTAATAGAAGCAGGGACAAACGTTGTCCTGGCGACAGTTCCAGAGACCTCTGTGTAAACGGTAACATTACCAGGACCTTCTTTGGAGTCGGTAGAGTCGCCTGGCGTCTGGATCATGACTGTGCCTGCCTGGCCCGAAGAAGTAGGAGGTATGTATTTGGTGACGGGTGCTGCGACGGGACCAACAGTGTAAACGGTCACATTCGTTTCACCCGCTGGAACCTCCGATGTATCAAGAGACCCAATTGGTGTTTCGATAATCACGGTTCCTGGATCCCCTTCGGATGAAGGAGGTGCATAGGTAGTGAAAGGGACCGTGACTGAAGTGCCGCCAGCTCTGGTGATAGTCACGTTGTAGTCTGGTATCTCAACAATGAAGGTGCCTGGATCAGTTGACACCGCTGGTGGGGCGTAGGTTGTCATAGCTTTGGTGACGCCACTGGACGCGGGTCTTGTTATAGTAACATTGCCATGCTCAGCTAGTGTTTGGTCCAAGTAGACGCTAGTCTGCACAACGATGGTACCTGGCTCCGTTCCGCTGGGAGGGATGACGATAGTGTTGATCTCCGCGCCGGTAGTGAGAGTGTCAGTTCCCAAGTTTGACTTCGCCCCGGTAAGGGTAGACGGATCACCGGGAATTGTGACTGTCGCACTGATGGTCACATATTCGCCAGTCTTGGAAGCACCGGGGGTTGCTTCTGTGGTGGCTGCTGTGTCAATTGGCGTGTAGATGATTTGGGTTCCCGGGTTTCCATTTGAAGGAGGAATGATTTGTGTGACATTCTCCACAGCATCTGGAAACTTGGTGTTGGGCTCGATAATCGTCACATCGTTATGGCTATCAGTAGGAGTGATTGTGATGGCGTCAGGATTTGAGCTTGTCGAGCCTGGCGTCGTGATGGAGTCGGTTTGAGAACGTGCATCAGTGGTTAGAACCGCCGGTGTCGAGGCCGGTCCGCTCGCAGAGTCTACCGAGACAGGAGATGTTCCGGACATGGCAGCAGTTGGTGTCTCGATTAGCACTGTACCTGCACCCCCTGACTCGGATGGTGGAAGATACTTTGTGACAGGGGTTTCAATCGCTTCAGTGCCGGTAAAGGGCCGGAATATAGTTACGTTGGGGCTACCGGAATTGGCGGGAATAGTGATACCAATGGGTTCCGATGTTTCCCCGGCCGTGATAGAAGCCATAGTGCTTTTGCTGGTTACATCTATGACTGGAGTCTCGATGATAACTGTTCCTGGCTCTCCAGACGCTGTAGGAGGTATATACCTGGTGATAGGCTCAGTGATGGAACCTGTACCGGAGTATGGTCTGATAACAGTTGAGTTGGGACTCTGAGATGTAGGAGGCAGAGTTATCACTGGGTTGTCGGACAAGGGGCCCGGACTCTCCGAAGCGGCAGTTTCAATGATAATTGTACCGGGCTCACCAGATACTGTGGGGGGTAGATAGCTAGTAATAGCCGCAGTAATTGAACCCGTGCCGGTGTACGGCCTGATGACTGTGACGTTGGGACTGTTGGAGCTAGGGGGGATGGTGATGGCCGGTATGTCCATATTCGTTGGGATAGAAGAAGCGATAGCGCTATTCAAATCCTTCGAGTTGGCGGGAGTCTCAATAATTACCGTTCCTGCGTCGGTTCCAGTTGGCGGCACGTAGATTGTGCTGACTTCATTCCCTGTGCCACTTCGAACCACGGTAACGTTCGGGCTTCCAGGGTGGGCGGATATGGTCACCGGAGCGTCAGAAGAAACCTCAGAAGTCTTCGATACCGGTGTCTCAACCACAAAGGTACCAGGATCGCCGGACGAAGCTAGAGGTAGGTAGGTAGTGATAGGTGCAGAAAGACCTGGGGCGCCATCTCGCGTGATGGTCACATTGCTTCCAGGTGGGTATTCAATTATCACGGTTCCTGCGTCGCCTGACGAGGCAGGAGGCTGATATATGGTAGTTGCGCCTGTTAGAGAAGCACCCCCTTGAGTGAATATGGTTACATTCGTTTTTGGAGTCTCCGAGCCAGACGAAACAGTCTGAATAAAAACAGTTCCCGGATCACCACTTTTTTGAGGAGGAACGTAACTGGTGATGGGCGTCTTGATACCTGGTTGGGCCAATGTGTACATAGTCACGTTGACAACTGGCGTCTGTGACATACCACCAGTGAAAGAAGCAGGAGTCTCGACAAACACGGTTCCAGGCTGACCTCCCGATGCAGGAATAGTGGAAATAGTGACAGGCGCTGTGATGACGCCGGTACCTGTGTAAGGTTGCAGAACTGTGACGTAGTTGTCATCCCCAGGTGGTAGAGTAACAGGGCTACTGCCACCATCGCTGCTGGATGTCATCGCTGTGGCTGGAGTTTCTACTATGATAGTGCCCGGTTGATCTCCTTCGGGGGCAATCGTCGTAATGGTCACAGAGTCTGTAATGGTCTTCGTACCAGAATACGGGCGGAGGGATGTGACATAAGACATGATTGCTGAAGGGGTCGAAGTAACAGGCTCTCCTGAGCCAGCTGTCCCTATAATAACAGTACCAGGCTGGTCACCTTGAGGTGCTATGGTTGTAATGGTAACTGGGGCAGTGATCGGCTCTGAACCAGTGTAAGGCTGATAGATTGTAACATAGGGTATGGATGTAGGAGCTGATGTAACCGGAGCCGCTGAACCGGGCGTTTCGATAACTACAGTACCAGGCTGATCACCCTGAGGTGGGATGGTTGTGATGGTAACTGGAGTAGTAATAGTACCTTCGCCGGTGTGAGGTCGATATACTGTCATATACGACATGGGCATAGGCTCTGACGTAACTGGGGGGTTAGAGCCGGGGGTTTCGATAATCACAGTACCTGGCTGATCGCCTGTGCCATCAACTGTAGTAACGGTGACGGGACCAGCGATGCTGCCTTCGCCGGTATGAGGTCGATATACTTTTACATACGACATAGGCGTTGATGTGATTAGGGGCTTAGAGCCGGGGGTTTCGATAATCACGGTACCTGGCTGATCGCCTGCGCCGTCAACTGTAGTAACTGTAACGGGTGTAGTGATGCTACTTTCACCAGTGTGAGGTCGATACACTGTCACATACGACATAGGCGTTGATGTAATTGGGGGTTCAGAACCAGGCGTTTCGACAATCACGGTACCTGGCTCGCCACCCACAGGCGCAATTGTTGTCAGCGTAACCGGTTGAGTGATTCTACCAATTCCTGTGTGTGGCTGGTACACCGTCACATAAGGAAGGTCTGTGGATGACCCGGGTGTTGCTGATGTTACGGCGGGTGTCTCGACAAACACTGTGCCAGGCTCATCAGCTGATGCGGGAGGCTGGTATCTGGTCTGTGGAGCCGTTAGAGACGCTGGTCCCTCAGTAAAGATGGTCACGTTGCTTCCATCTTTGGAGCCCATGGGAGTCTCAGAGGCTATGGTTTGGATGAAGACAGTTCCTTCTCCACCCTCTGTTTGTGGAGGAGCATAGCTGGTGATTGGAGTCTTCACGCCCGATGGTGCCAAAGTATAGATCGTAGTGTTCGTGCCAGCATGAGCCATATCCGATGAGGGTTGGCTGATTGGAGCGGGAGTCTCAATGATGACGGTTCCAGGTTGCCCAGGCGTATTTGGTGGCTCGTATGAGGTAACGGGGCCAGTAATAATGCCTGGGCCTGGATATTGGCGAACAACAGTAACATTAGGGCTTCCGTTACTTGGAGGAATCGTAACAGCGGGAGGTGACATTGTTTGGTCTTGAGACTGGGATTCCATTTTAGACAAATCTCCAGGAGTCTCGATGACAACAGTCCCGGGCTGACCTGATGTGGCAGGGGGGATGTAGCTGGTAATAGGTGCTGATATGAATCCAGGGCCAGGGTAGGGTTTGATCACCGTCACGTTACGGTTCTCATCATTGGAAGGAATCGTAATAGCAGGCGAGTCGGATACCTGGCTATCGGTGGTAGATTCAGGAGTAGGAGTCTCAATAATAACAGTTCCTTCACTCCCAGACATAGGGGCGATAGTCGTAACGGTAATAGGTCCTGTAATATGCGCTGTGCCGGTGTATGGCCGATAGATAGTCGCGTAAATGACACTTGCAGTCTGGGGTACGGGTGTTTCAATGATTACAGTACCTGTTCCAGAAATCGCAAGCATAGTCGTAACAGTAATTGGAGCGGTAATCTGATCAGCACCTGTGTATGGCCTGTAAATAGTTACGTAAACATCTGCAGGCAGGTTGGTTGTGAGTGGGCCTTGAGTGCTAGCCTCGGGAGTTTCGACGATAACTGTGCCAGGTTTACCGTCTGAAGCACTGATAGTAGAGACGGTTATAGGTGCTGTGATCGCCTCGGTACCAGTATAAGGCCTGAAGATCGTGGCATAGTCGTCACTTCCGGCTGGTAGAGTAACAGGAGCATTCACGGAGGGACTGCTAGGAACAGTGCTGAGAACATCCTCTTTCACCGGAGTCTCAACAATGACAGTACCTGGCTGGCTGCCTGAGGGCGAGATCGTGGTAACCGTTATGGGGGCTGTGATTGGAGGACTTCCTGTGTATGGTCTGAAGACAGTTACAAGGTCATCGGCTCCAGCAGGAATAGTCAGGGGAGGGTTTGCGCCTTTGATCGTGCTTTGTACTGCAGGAGTATTGATGATAACAGTGCCGACCTCGCCACTTTGCATTGGAGCCAGAGTGCGAGTAATTTCTGCGGTCATATCAGTAGCTCCGTCAAAAGGCTCGTAAATGGTGGTATACGAGACAGTAGGTGCTACAGTTACGGCTTCTTTTGTTCCTGGTGTTTCAATGATAACGGTACCCGGCTCAAGCCCCTGCGGCTGTATTGTTGATATCGTCACTGGCGCAGTTATCTGACCAGTGCCAGAGTAAGGCCTGAACACAGTGACAAAAGCTGACTCGCTTATCATTGCTGGGCTCGAAGTAGCCGGTAATTCAGAACCAGGTGTCTCCACAATCACAGTACCAGGCTGATCGCCTTGAGGCTGGATCGTGGTGATTGTAACAGGGGCCGTGATGCTACCCGCTCCAGCGTGTGGTTGGAAGACAGTGACATATCGTTCTTGAGGGATAGGTGATGGGGTAATCGGAGCCCCCGAGCCGGGAGTTTCAATGTAAACTGTGCCTGGTGCTGTACCTTGGGGGGGAATTGTAGTAACTAGGATAGGCTCTGTGACGGTACCCGCTCCAGTGTGCGGCTGGTAGACTGTTACGTACGAGGCCATGCCATCAGGAGCTGATGTGACGGGAGCCCCTGAGCCGGGTGTTTCAACAATTACAGTACCAGGCTGACCGCCTTGAGGGGAAATTGTAGTGATAGGGACTGGACTATCAACACTACCATAACCTGTATGAGGCTGATAGACAGTCACGTAAGACGCTTCAAGGACAGCTGTTGCCGTGGTTGCAGGTTCTGAACCAGGTGTTTCGATGATAACGGTACCGGGTTGATCACCTTGCGGGGGAACTGTAGTAACAGTCACTGGATTGGTGATGCCTTCCTCACCAGTATGAGGTTGATAGACTGTTATGTATGAGTCCTGGCTAGCACTGGCTGAGGTAATCAACGCGGCAGGGGTGTTAAAGATGATAGTGCCGGGCTGATCTCCTTCCGGCTGAATAGTTGTGACAACAACGGCTTCAGTAATGACACCTGTGCCACTGTATTCGATGTAAACCGAAGTGTAGGAAGGAACTGGAGGCGTCGTAGTGATAGGAGGTTGAGATCCAGGGGTCGCAATGATGATAGTACCAGGCTGTCCACCGTTGGGAGGGATACTTGATACAGTAACAGGGTCAGTAATCGAGCCAGATCCGCTATACGGCTGATAGATTGTCACAAAAGGCGCCTGTGTCTGAATAATGACAGTGCCAGGTTGATCCACTGAAGGAGGAATCGTCGTAGCCACGATTGGTGAAGTAATCTGGTCGACCCCGGTGTACTCAACCGTGGTCGTGACATACGATCCCTGTGTCCCCACAATAACAGTACCTGGCTGATCACCCCGAGGAGGGATTGTAGTAAGAGGGACTGGACCTGAAACCAAACCGGCCCCAGTATACAGTGTGGAAGAAGTGACATAACGACCTTGTGTCTGCACAATGACAGTACCGGGCTGATCGCCCTCAGGTGGGATAGTGATGACCGTAGTTGCCTCAGGGGAGAGGTCTGACCCAGTATATAGTTCCGTGACCGTCACGTATGATGGCATGGGGGGTGTCGTAGTGACGTGAGGTGCAATACCAGGAGTCTCGATGATAACTGTTCCCGGCTGGTCTCCTGTAGGGGGAATCGTAGACACAGTTGTTGGGCCCATGAGCTGGTCAGATCCAGTATGCGGACGATAGACAGTAACAAATGGAACCTGAGTTTCAACGATAACGGTCCCTGGTTCGTCGCCCTGAGGCGGGACGGTTGTCATCAAAGGTGCCGTAATCTGACTAGTTCCAGTGTATGCCTTTGTGATGGTGACGTACGAAGCCGGGGCATTGTCTAGAGTGCTAGGAGGTGCTTTCTGACCCGGAGTGTTAATTATTACCGTTCCAGGTTGGCCATTAGCCGGCTCGATGGTCGTTTCAGGCACTGCTTCAGTGATCCTGCCAGTTCCTGTGCCAGGTTGGTAAACCGTCACATAAGTAGCACCGGGAGCAGAGGTTGTGATAGGCGGCAGTTCTCGATCCGGAGTTTCGACTATAACCGTGCCGGGCTGTGTTCCTTGAGGTGCGATAGTTGTAATAGTAACTGGAGTCGTGATTTTTTCCGTTCCAGAGCCTGGACGGAAGACTGTAACATAAGCACTGTCTTGAGAAGTAATGGTATTCGTCGAGTCGACGCTTGTCTCCGCATCTGTTCGAGTGACCTGAACAGGAGTCTCGATAACGACGGTGCCTGGCTGGCCGTTTGAAGGCGCAATTTCTGTAACAGTGATAGGAGCACTGATCTCGGCTCCAGTGTGAGGTCGGAACACCGTCACGTAAGACTCATTCGGTCCAGGGGGTAAGGTAACTGTAGGGTTGGCCCCGGGGGTTTCTGGCTCAGGGGTTTCAATAACAACGGTACCTGGCTGGTCACCTAGACCGGGTAGAGTCGTAACAGTTACAGGAGCAGTTATGGCATCGGTTCCAGTGTGAGGTCTGTAGATGGTAACATACTGGCCGCCTGGGCCAGGAGTAAGAGTAACTGGGGGAATATTTTCCTTGCTGCCAGTTTCAACAGTTGGTGTCTGAATAATAACAGTTCCGGGATTACCATTGGGAGGCTGGATGGTTGTGACTGTAGTCGCTTCGGTAATCGTGTCAGGTCCAGGATGAGGCTGATAAACTGTATCGTACATGCTGCCAGGGCTAGCGGAGGCGGTGCTGTATACACCAGTATCCTGAGTAGGAGCAGATGTCTCTACGATAACAGTTCCGGGCTGGCCATTAACTCCTTGGATAGTAGTAACTGTCAAAGGTGCCGTAATGCTATCAGTGCCGGTATAAGGTCTATAGACCGTCGTGTAGGCGCTGTCAGAGTCAGATGGAATAGTCACAGGCACATCACCACCGACTTGAGTCGAGGCCGGCGTTTGACTACCTGGTGTCTGGACGATAATCGTTCCTGGTTGGCCGTTGGAAGGAGCAATAGTAGTCGCAGTGACAGGCGTTGCAATGGCGTCTGTTCCGGTGTATGGTTCGAAGACGGTGACGTAGCCGTCATCACCTTGCACGGAAGTAACATCAGGTCTTAAACTACTCTGGGCAATAGGTTCTAGAGTAGCTGAGGTCTCGATGATTACTGTGCCTGGTTGTCCACCAACTCCCTCAATCGTGGTGACAGTGACAGGAGCCGTGATAGTTCCAGGTCCAGTGTATGGCCTATAAATCGTCATATAACCACGGCCATTCGAAGGAACTGTGACAGTAGGGCCAGATGCGCTTGGAGTCTCAACCGGTGATAACACAGGTTTCGATGCAGGCGTCTGTATAACCACAGTACCTGGCTGGCCGTTGCTTGGCGGAACCGTGCTAACAGTGACAGGCGCAGCGATTGTGTCTGACCCGGTATATGGTTCATAGACTGTCATGTACCCATCTTGGCCCTGAGAGATTGTAACAGGTGGATTATTTGTGTTGATGGGCTGGCTTCCAACTTGAGATTCGGGCTGAGAGGCAGGCCCTGGAGTTTCGATGATGATAGTGCCTGGCTGGTCGCCAGATGGAACGGCTGCGGTAACAGTAGTTGGCACTGTGATTTGTTCAGTACCTGTATAAGGCCTAAAGACCGTCACGTAACCATTGTTTCCAGCAGGCAGGGTAACAGGGGGGCTTCCCACGTTGGTTCCTTGCTGGCCATCGGTTTCAATGATGACAATGCCAGGCTGGCTACCCTGTGGAGCACTGACTGTTCGAGTAACCTCTCCGGTGAATTGTCCAGTGCCGGTGTATACTTCATAGATAGTGGTGTAAGAACCAGATGGCACAAGCGTGACAGCAGATTGCTGTCCGGGTGTCTTGATGACAATAGTACCTGGCTTGTCTCCTTGTGGAGGGACAGCTGTTACAGTCACAGGCGATGTGATGGGATCTGTGCCTGTTTCAGGCTCATAAACGGTGACATAGGAGGGTCCAGGTGTCTGAGCAATACCACTGTCGGAAGCGACCTTCTGGCCGGGAGTCTCGAAGATCACGGTGCCAGGCTGATCCCCTTGAGGCGCAATAGTGGTCTTGGCCAAGGGTTCCGTCAGGACGCCGGGGCCAGTGTATGGCTCAAAAATTGTTGTGTATGAGGGCGCAGCGGGTGAAGTTGTGGTGGGAGGCTCTGAGCCTGGGGTCTCCACTACAATTGTACCGGGACGGCCGCCAGAGGGTGGGATTGTAGACACAGTCGTTGGCGTGGTGATGGTGTCAGCTCCTGTATGAGGGCGGTATATTGTTGCAAAAGGTGCTTGGGTCTGGATCACAACCGTTCCAGGGCGATCGCCTGTAGGGGCCACAGCGGTGATAGTAACCGGACCAGTTATCTGGTCAAGGCCGGTGTAACTAGCCGTAGTCGTGACATAGGGAGGTATGGCAATGACTACTGTGCCAGGTCGGTTGTCCTGTGGTGGGACGGTTGTAACAGCTGTTGGTCCAGTGATTGGATCAGCTCCCATGTACAAGGTTGTGGTTGTCACGTAAACGCCCGGTACCCCTATGATAACTGTTCCCGGCTGGTCACCCTGAGGAGGGACAGTTGTGAGAGTTGTAGGGGCCGTGATAACACCAGTTCCGGTATAGAAAACTGTTGTGGTGATGTATGACGGTTCAATAGGCGTGGTTGTGACTGCACTTTCCCCACCTGGAGTTTCGATGATGATGGTACCACGTTGGTCTCCTGTAGGGGCGACGGTGGAAACAGTAACTGGGCTCGTAATCTGGCCTGCTCCTGTGTGTGGGCGATAGATAGTCACAAAAGGAGGCTGGGTCTCGACAATAACAGTTCCAGGCTGGTCTCCTTGAGCCGGGATAGTAGTAACAATAGGTTCAGTGATCTGGTCTGTCCCAGTATATTGCTGCGTAACCGTAATGTACGAGGGGGAGATATTCCCTGGAACAGAAGCGGCTTGTTCAACTGGTGTTTCATAGATGACTGTACCCGGCTGGTCGCCACTTGGAGGGATGGTAGTCACAACTGCTTGGTTAATCGGGTCTCTGCCGGTGTAAGGCCTAGTAATCGTCACGTATGCATCAGGAATGGGGAAAGAGGTCACGGGAGGCGCTTGCTGACCCGGAGTCTCTATAATTACTGTACCAGGTTGGCCGTTGGTTGGTTGTACTGTTGTTAGAATCTGTGTTTCAGTGATCTTTTCTGCCCCTGTAGCAGGCTGATAAACTGTCACCACACTAGCACCTTGTCCAGCTGAAGTAGTAATAGGGGGTAGGTCTTGGTCCGGAGTTTCAATAATGACCGTACCGGGTTCATTGCCAGTGGGCTGCTCGGTGGTGATAGTAATAGGGCTTGTGATGCGGTCGGTGCCAGTATGGGGACGAAAGATTGTGACATAAGAAGCCGCAGGCTGATAAGCACTACTTTCTGTCGGGCCAACAACACCAGAAACGGACGGAGTCTCCAGCATAACGGGAGTTTCGATAATAACCGTACCGGGTTGGCCATTGGCAGGTGTAATCGTCATGACCGTTACAGGAGCAGTAACCAGGTCGGCTCCCGTATGGGGACGGAAGACAGTAATGTAGGATTCATTTGGTCCTAGAGGAAGCGTGACAGTTGGATTAGGTCCCGCACTCGCTGGTTCTGGCGTTTCAATAATAACTGTCCCCGGCTGACCACCGGCTGGTGAGATAGTGGTGACGGTAACAGGCACATTGATGCTACCAGTTCCTGTGTACGGTCTGTAGATAGTCGTATACTGATCGCCAGGCCCTGGGTTCAGAGTAACAGGAGGGATCACAGCCTTACCACCAGTCTCAAGACTCGAAGCGGAAACCGATGCCGTAGTGAAATCGAGAACTGGTCCAACAGTTTTACCCGGTGGCGTCTCTACAACGATAGTACCCGGCTGGCCATTAGCACCGGGGATGGTGGAAACGGTTACTGGTTCGTTAATGGGACCGGGGCTTGTATTAGGTTGGTATATCGTCACGTCAGATCCTTGAGGACCAGGAAGAACCGTCACAGGGCCATTGTCGGTGGACTGACTTGTAGCTTGTGCCTGGTCCATGGGTGTTTGAACAATTACAGTTCCAGGCTGGCCGCTGGAGGGCAGAATCGTGGTGGTAATGGGGGCTGTGATAGGTCCTAAACCGGTATATGGTTCTGAAACTGTCACATAACCATCATTACCCTGTACTGTACTCGCGCCAGATCCTGAATTGGATTGTTGAGAGGTGGCCAGGGGCACTGGAGTCTCGATGATAATCGTTCCTGGGCGACCTGAGGTAGGGGCGACCGTTCCGACCGTGTGAGGCTCATCGATCATGCCTGGTCCTGGGTATGGCCTATATACAGTGACATAGCCTCCATCGCCTGCAGAAACGGTAACCGCAGAAGGCGTGAATTGGCTTTCTTCTGATGAAGTCGTAACTACAGGCGCAGGGGTCTCAATGACCACTGTTCCAGGCTGGCCATTCGTTGCTGCAATGGTGCTGACGGTAACGGGTGCAGTAATGACGCCAGGACCCTCGTGGGGTCGATAAATCGTCACGTATCCGTCTTGGCCCTGGGGGATAGTGACAGGAGGGTTGTCTGTGGTTGGTGCTTGCTCTGTTGGCTGAGTGAGAGGAACGGGTGTCTCTACAATCACGGTGCCGGGCTGTCCACCAGTGGGAGAGGCCTGAGTAATCGTAACAGGGGCGGTAACTCCAGAGCCAGTGTGAGGCTTGTACACAGTTACGTAGTTGTTGCTTCCAGCAGGCATGGTGACTTCGCTCGAGACCGCTGTCGTTGGCGCAAATTTTGTATTAACATCCGGTGAAGGGGTCTCGATGATGACTGTCCCAGGTTGATCACCTGAAGGAGTAACAGCGGTAATGGTGATTGGCTGATCAATGTTGCCAGGACCGGGGTAAGGCTTATAAACCGTAATGTACGGGTTATTGTTACCGGTAGGAATCGTAACTGGGCCTGTCTTGGTAGCAGTATTTGCTCCCGGGTTCGGAGTCTGGATGATAATGGTTCCAGGCTTTCCAGAAGCAGGAGCTTGAGTATAGGTAACTGCGGATGTGATGTCACCTGGCCCTGGCCACGGCATATAAACTGTCACGTAAGATCCTGTGGGATCAGGGGGAATGCCGATAGGAGAGCTCGAACCAGCAGTTGTCTGACCCGCCGAGGTTGGAAGGTCGGTCGGCTGTGTCTCAATAAAAACAGTACCCGCTTGGCCGTTTGAAGGTGCCTGTGTTAGAGTAACTGGTGCTGTAATGGTTCCAGGACCAGGATATGGTCTGTATACCGTTACATACTGGTTACTGTTTGACATCGTCGGGGCAGGGGTTTGAATAAGAACCGTTCCAGGTTGACCGCCAGTTGCCAGTTTCGTGATAGTAACAGGAGAAGTAATAACGCCAGGGCCTGGGAAGGGGGTATAAATGGTTATGTAATTATCTGTCACGGGTGCAGAGCTCTGCGTCAGTGTGGAAGTAGGGCTAGATGGAGTTGTGATAAACACAGTTCCTGGATTGCCACCAGACGGCGCCATTTGTGTCCTCGTAATAGGTGCTGTGATGACACCAGGCCCTGGGAATGGGAAGAATACTGTCACGTATTGGTCACCATTCAGTGCAGTACTTGGCATACTCTGCTGTATCTGAGTGCTAGGTGCAGGTGTTGTAATGTAAACAGTACCAGGACGGCCGCCTGATGGGGGCTGGGTATAAGTGACAGGAGCAGTAATGACCCCTGGTCCTGGGAAGGGCAGATAGACCGTTACATATCCATCAGTCCCTGAGACAGTACTAGTAGCCTTACTCTGCTGTTGAGTTGCACTAACCTTAACGACTGGGGTGGTAATAAAGACAGTACCAGGACGGCCGCCGGAGGGGGGCTGGGTATAAGTAATAGGTGCACTTATCTCACCTGGCCCAGGATATGGGACAAAGACTGTGACGTAGCCATCCACGCCCGAAGTGGTAACTGGCAGGTTTGGTTGACTGCTAGTCGCCGGTGGGGACGCAGGCGTTGTGATGAAAACCGTTCCGGGATTGCCACCTGAAGGCGCCTGTGTCCTGGTATAAGAGGCAGTAATAATGCCTGGACCAGGAAAAGGCACAAAGACAGTCACATACCCATCTGTGCCTTGTGTCGTGCTAGGCCTTGGTGATGTGATTGGAGCTAAGGTTTGTCCAACAGGTGTTTGGACGATAACGGTTCCAAATTTACCACCAGTGGGCAGAGCCTGCGTGACGGTGATGGGCGAGTTGATGATTCCTGGTCCCGGGAATGGCTTGTAGACTGTAACGTAATTGTCCGTACCCGTAGTTGTGATTGCTGGGGCAAACTTGGTCGCAGGAGGTGTCATGATGAACACTGTTCCTGGGTTTGTACCAGATCCAGCTACTGAAGTAGTTATAACTGCTGTAATAACATCTGTGCCAGTATACTGCTGTGTAACCGTGACATACCCGTCGGCACCAGTCACAGTAGCCTGAGGCCCTGGAGAGGTGCTAATCTTCACTGGGGGAGTCTCAATGATGACGGCTGTGGACTTGCTACCACCAGAGTTTGTGATAATAACAGTCTCTGTAATCGTGGTGTCATGATCATCTGTGCAAGGCTGATAGATCGTAACCGTTCCACCAATTATTGTTGGAGTGACGGTAATCGGGCCTTGAGTCTCGACAATAACGGTTCCTGGTTCCCCATTCTTGCCATTGATAGTTGTGACAGTAATAGGCTCAGTAATAGGCTCACCAACATGTGGTCGGTAGATAGTTGTGTATGCGCCAGGGGCACTAGGTTGAACGGTCACCGTCGTACCTGGCCGGGTCTCCCAGTTAGTCACGGTTCGGAACTGGGTCACAGTCCTCTCCGGAACAGCAGGTGTCTCTATGATGATAGTACCGGGTCTTCCATTTGAAGGCGACTGCGTAATGGTAACAGGGACGGTAATAGGATCACCCTTATGAGGCCTGTAGATGGTCACATATGGATTGTTGTCATTCGGAGGAATCGTTATGGGTGGACGATCTTCCCCTGTCGTGGTGATCGCATTTTGACCCTTGGGTGTATCAACTGTGGGAGTTTCAACCACAATGGTACCGGGCCGAGTGCCACTAGGAGGAATGGTGATTGTGATAGGTTTCTTGATAGGGTCACCCTTGTGTGGCTTGTAGACGGTTATGTAAGAACTACCACTGCCCGCAGGAAGAGTAATCGGTTCCTTGCCAGGACGATATGTCTCTGGTGACGGTGTCTCGATGATAATTGTTCCTGGTTGACCATTTTCCCCCTTTTGAGTAAGGGTAATAGGCGCCGAAATGGGGCCACCACTGTGAGGTCGAAAAACAGTGACAAATTTATTACCAGTCCCAGGGGGGATTGTGAAAGGTCCGTCGGGGGCCCGGGTAGTCTGACCGCTTCCAGATGGGACCGGGGTCTTGATGATGACAGTCCCTGGTTGCCCCTGACCACCGGTCATGGTGATAGTTGTGGGAGCCGTAACAGCATCAGTACCAGTGGGTCCCTGAATGATGGTCACCATGGATCCTCCCGAGCCAGCTGGGATTGTAATGTCGTTGGTTCCCGACTGAGGGGCGGGAGTCTCAATAATAATAGTCCCTGGCTGGCCGCCGCTGGGCCGGATCGTCCTGGTCATAGCAGTGGTTATAGGATTCTCGGGCTGCTTTACAATCGTGATATAACCACTGTTGGGATCGGGTGGAAGAGTGATAGCATACTGTCCCTTGGGCACATTTGGTGTCTCGATAATGACAGTCCCGGGCAGGGTACCGGATGGGGGTACTGTATAGGTCACAGGCTTAGTTATTTGACCAGACCCCGCGTGGGGCCGTAAGACAGTATAGTAGGGATTGTTGCCACTGGGTGGAATGACCTGGGGCTGGTTATCAGGCATGTCCTCCTCCTGGTTTTCGCCCTTTCGCGTGCTCGAGGCAGTGGGAGTCAGGATAATGATCGATCCATCTCCGCCAGCCGAGGTGGGGATCAGGGAGGTAATGGGGGTTTGGATGGGCGAGGTCCCTGTGTATGGGGCAATGATTGTAGTGAAACGTCCACCGTTACTCGGACGAATGGTAATGGCACCGTCGGGGTTTGTGTTGCTTGGGGGGACCTGAATGTAGACGGTGCTTGGACCACCTACATAAGCAGCCTTGGTAGTAATCCGTGGCTGAGTGATGTAAGTTGTTCCGGTAAGCGTTTCAATAACCAGAACATTTGAGGTAGTTGTTCCAGCTCCAGCGCCTGCTCCAGGTCCAACGTCAGCTCCAGGACTAACACCACCTCCAGGACTGCTGCCAGCGCCAGGACTGCTGTCAGCGCCAGGGCTAATACCACCTCCGGGACTGCTGCCGGCGCCAGGTACAGTACCAGCTCCAGGGCTAATACCACCTCCGGGACTGCTACCAACTCCAGGGACAGTACTACCTCCTGGGCTAATACCACCTCCAGGGATATTTCCAGCGCCATCACCAGCTCCAGGTACAGTATCACCTCCAGGGACAGTACCACCTCCAAGGCTAATACCACCAGGACTGCTGCCACCTCCAGGTTCAGTGCCACCTCCAGGGCTAACACCACCTCCGGGGATATTACCAGCGCCAGCACCAACTGCAGGGCTACTACCAACCCCAACTGTGCTTAATGGTACATCATTCCATGATGTCTGAATGACAACAGTCGCTGGGGCAGTCCCCGCCGCGGGAATAGTCTTTGTAGCATCACCAGTGATGGCGACACCACTAGGTATCGCTGAAATAATTGTAGCTGTCGGGTTCTCGTTGGAAGGCGTAATCGTTAATACGCCGGGCTGTCCTGATGAGAAGGAGGAGTATGCTGTACCAGGAACATCCACGATAATCGTACCGGGATTCGTCCCACTCGGCTCGGCAATTGTGATTTCTTGGTTCGTTGTGGCATCAGCGCCTCCTGTGTATGCTTGGATAATTCTTTCGTATGGGTCGTCGCTTTTCGGCGGGATCGTGATAACAGGATGAGGAAGGAGCGTAACAGGGAATAATGTCCCATACTTGGTGTATGTAGCGACGGTTGGCTGGGCGTTGGTTGGCTGCGTAACGGGATTGTTGTTGGCGTCGCCATTTGCCCCGGTCGCGTCCAAGATCTGTCCCGAGTCCGCGTCTCCGGCGTCCCCGTTCAAGGTAGTCATAGCATGTCCGATAAGGGATGCTTCAAATCCTTCCGCAACCCGTAGTGCGGCATCGTTGATATTGATACCACCCTGGGATTTGGCGGTCAGAATGAGTGTCGAGGCTATCAGCCCCCTTGATAACAACATGATATGGGTTGTTGCATAAATTTAAGGAGCGAATTAGTCAATATTGAAGAGATTGGGTGTGTTCGTGTTTGTGTGTGTTTGGTTATTCACGTTCTTGTTCAGGGCCTCTCGATTGTTTATAACCATTGGGAAATCAGTGAATGATTGCTACACTGTCTGTTTTCGTCTATGCATCTGATCTTCCATATTCGACACAACAAGAGACGCCACCCCATTCACAGGCCTTTTCCACAATTCATTGTTTGCACCTAGACTTCCAACTCCTGCTTCTGTACTCAGCTGGCGTTCTAGATGAAGACGAATTACACTTGTGACGATCTACCCGTGCACCCGATCTTGACTGATACATTTCCGGATCTTTACCGGATTTAAACATACCGCTAACGAGCCAACCACAATATCAAACCCTGTTAACAGACAACCTTCGGCTGTTACGGTCCTAAGTTTGGGGGAGCATTCCACCGATGCTTGTTCGTGTGACCAATCGGGTATTCTCCACGACGCGTACTAACGGAAACATGCAAGGCACGAGTGCCGCTAGCGGGATTAAGAGTTTAAATGGCCAGGCACCATGCATGTGTGCTCGTCCCACCAGACATCCTTCAGGCACCTCCATCTTTCGATTAGCTCGGGCCTGAATGCCAAGACCTGTCAGCCTAGCTGTTTTCGGTTCATAACTTTGCTTTGAAGCCTCAATCACTTACACATTGTTTAGGTCATCTAAAAGCTTCTCTGGAATGCTGTCAAACTTGGTTCGTATCGAATCGGCCAAGCTATCCGTACAACGCCCTCAATTCTCTTCTCGTAATACATAACGTGGCGCAGTCCCACCATGGTTTCTTATGATTTGTGGATACTCAACGCTTGAGATTAATCAGCGGACAAATTCTCCGAAAGCTGAGTACATGCCCTCCATCAGGAATGCGCCATAATTCAATGACATCATCCTCCCCATCGTTTAAGGAAACATGTACTCAATTAACGGAGATTCTTGTCCGCTGATTAAGGTCAAACGTTCATCATCGACGAATCATGGTTACTCGGGGTTTGCTTGTGACACATCTGGTGATAAAGATGCCTGCAATGCGTACTTGATAAAACAACACTTCTGCGAATCATGGAAAGTGACCGACGCCAAGAATGTGATTGTGAGGCCTGTTTCTGAATATTTCCCATCTCAAATCAAAGGCCAATGATCCCAAAGACGCGCATTACATACGCGGCCTTCATAATTCACACACATAACGTATAGTACGGAAGATCACTCAAATAATCGATTACGTATATGATCATTGAGTTCTCTACTGGATTATGCTTTGATACGAACTTTGGTACATAAAATTTCTTCAACATAGCTGCTTTGGCTGGCCTCCACGATCTACATGTTAGTGAAATAGCGTAATGTATTCAGATTACTCCAATTGCTCTACCGGGCAAAAGGTATAGTAATGAAATCGAGTACGCATTGTCGGGCATGGAACTCATGAGATTCTTGAGACCCGGTGGATCCAACGCTGCATTCCTCATTTTCTCAGATGCGCAGGTTAGCGTGATGTCAGATCTTTAATTCCTCTGACACCAATTACAGCTGCAGCTTTGAGAGGGAGATATCCACCGGGCGTTACGGATCTCGTGAATTCCGACAGTATTACCAGATGTGTCACTAGCTGACCATGAGTAGCTTCGCTAGGACCCCAGACCGATGAGGAAACTAGATCCGATACGGCTGATCCCGTTTGTAAACTGTGAAAGCGTACCTGAATTCCGCGTTCGAGGACTTTGAACGAAGGCGACATGCTTTTCCTGCAAAGGGGCGATGCCATCCTTACCACACTCCGCCAAAATGAAAGCAGACTCACCCAGTGTTAGGGGATTGCTTATTGGCGTCATCGGAACCCGATCAAATTGCAAGGAATGAAGGTACTATCGTGATGTATGGGGGCTGACCGAGAAGGTCTAGGGTAAGGTCATGATTACAGCAGGAAGACGCGTCTGAAGCGCGCGACTGTTTATAGACCTTGCTTAGATAAGGGTTTCTCAAACCTGTAATCATCATCGGAGCCTGGAGAGACATGGTGTATACTTCTGGTCTTTGTTTCTACCTATGGCGATGATTTCACGTATGGGCTGTGAAAAAGTGAGCGACACGGTTGTCTATTTTGCTCTCAGGCTAATCTCCCTCGGTTCCAATTGTGCTCAGCTCGTGACCTTTCGGATGAATCAATAGATGTTAGTGTGATCTTTGTCGCAATTACCGAACAAACTCGCACAGTAGACTAGTGCCTGTGGAAATAACACCGCGCTAGTTGGAACGCGGCACTCAGCCACCCGGGCTCTAGATTGGCTAGCGCATACCTCGGAACTAAGACACGGCCGTTACATCATGATATCTTGCGATCGACACCGGTATGTTCCGAGAACGAGCATAGCCGTTCAAGGTTAAGGCTCATCAGCCTTGCAGGCCCACCATCAACCATCTGTCGCTTACCGTCTTGATAGAAATTGCTTACTTAATCAACTCCCATGTCACAGGCACTACTCAATTTCGCAGGGCTATAGGGTAATTTAATAAGTATCTCAATTATCTTCCCCAACACAGTAGTACAGTTCGTGATATTTCAATATAAGTAGTAAGAAATAGCAATGTACAATTAATATACAATAGTTATACTTAACTATTCTGATTGAATAACTGGTCGCGATGCGGTTCAAGCCCAAACATTTGTGGATGTCTGAACAGGGGCACGTAGTAACCTCGGTGAAATACTCCCCTTTGTGTATAGCTTGAACAACTTGCTTTACCAGTGAGCAGAAAGGATCAAGAAAGGAAAGCTGCCATGGCCGCCGAGCTTCAGTTGATTAGCGACAGCACACGTGGCGTATGTCACTGTTAAAACACAGGCCCTGGAGTATACGGGTCACCACCTTTTTCGAATGTCCAGGCACAGTTTATCCATCTGCCACAAAACGTCTTCTATCCAGTCTTCATAACAAAAGTGGCCGGGTCCCAGATCAATTCGTCAATTTAAACGTTAAGTAGATCCTGCGGCTATCTGCCAGATCCTAGACTGCAATGGTTTCAGAAAATTTCCAAGCCCGTTAGATTTACCAAATGAGTTTGCTGGAAAGCAACTGCATGTGTAACGTGGGAGGGAGCTCTCACATTGTTGAGCATTGCGTAAGGGCTGGATATAGGTCTCGTAGGTAGCTACCGATGCCAGAGGCATCGCAATGTAAAATAGAAAAGCAAAGAAGACAGGCAATCAGCCAGGCTGATATAAAGAAAAAATAATCTCTTAGAACTTCTGCAGTAGTTAGATACTGCAGTTATGTTATTCCCTTTTCTCTTCTTATGTTTTTGCACTTATTACAGCACTAAGCCTTGTGTCTTGAAGCGACCCAATGGTAGTCCTACATCTAGCTTACGTACACACCATTCGGATGTATAAATGTCCACTAAGAATTCCTTCTTCTGTCGAATTCTCTATTCTCTATCCAGTGATAATCTTCCCGTTTTCCAAATCTTCAACAACAGGAATCAATCGATCAACCATAATGTCTATCCGCCTTTCGGATATGTTTGATCTAATGTGGAAACCGCCAAGAGGGCCGCCCATAGTTAAGCGCCGCCCGCTTGACAAGATGCTTCCGGAGAACTTCAAGTATTTCAGAAATTGGGGCTTCACAATCTACCGCACGTACTACGGTGCCGAGTCCGACGAGCAGTGGAACACGCTTGTTACAATTCTGCGACATCAAACCTCCCTTGGCCTTGGATTGCTTGAGTCGGAAGAGCTGCGCGAGGACGATGATGAATGGATTAAACGGTGCGGTGGAGACAAATCTAAATAGGCGAACAAGGTAAACATCGTCAGAAAGCTGTTCCGTCTTTTTCCACAAGAAGATGCATTGCTCCTTGATGGTCTGGATATCGCCGGAGTGCGAGAAGTGTGCGCTAAGGAACACGCTGAAGCAACGGAGAAAATGGCTGGAGCTTTCTTTAAATTTGCACTTGTTGCAGATAAGGCAGTGCTCAAGGATATTGCCAACTACCGTTTCGTTGTCAAAGCAGTTGATTACGATTGGGACCCGCGCGACTCCAGAGGCAACCCAGGCTGGATCCAGCTTTTTACGGGTGATCTACTGGCGCTTTGGGGGGTACTTTTCGTCGCGTACTTGATGGATACAAACCGATACATGGAGTTGGTGGACTGGGATGACGAGAACGATGTCTGGTTCGCCAATGGATTCATGGCTCCATTTGGCGACTGTTCTCAGGTTCAGATCGCAAAGGACGACCTATTCAATGCTAGATTCAGATTTGATCCGTAAACACGATTTCTACTCTAACATAAATTCACGGCAGTAACCTAGGCGACAGTTATAATATACGTAAAGTCACTATGAATGGAACATGTGGAGGTAGTGAGGTAAGAGAACCCCTGAGAGGTTTATTGAGTTATGCAGTATACATATTAACTAAGTGTAATAGTAGATTAAAAGAAGACTTGCGTATTAGAACCAGGTCCTCACCGTCGCTTCCTTCTTTTACTTCCCTTTCACTAGATGCAATCCGTCACATTCGACAACCGTGACTACCAATACGAACCATGGCTAGACCTCATGCAATGCTTCAAATGCTGGAGGTCTTCCCTCCACTACGAATGCAGCCGACTCCCAGCAAGGTTAAGTGCTACATGACTTGGGGCTTTACACTTTATCGGACCCATTACGGCTCAGAATCCGACAAACAGTGGGAAGAATTGCTTGATTGTCTGAATCGGCAGATGACGCTGGCGCTCGGCTACTTCCGTGACCAGGAATGGGAGGATGAGGTTTTATGGCAAAAGGAAGGCCACTGCGATCCGACCGAGTATTGCAAGAGTCGCGAAGAATACTTGAACTATTTGAAGAAACTCGACGACTTGTTCTATCTCGACACTCGCGAAGATTCATCACTTGACGGCCTGGGGGTCTCGGATATACGGGAGGTATGCTGTCGCAATCCGCCTGAGACGGAGGAGGGTATGGCAGGGTTCCTGTCTCGCTACGTTCTTCTAGCGGACAAAGATGTGTTTAAAGCTATGGAGAAGGGAGAGTACATAATCAAGGTTGTCAACTACGATTGGAGGGAGGGCTGTAACTATTGGGGCTGGATGCGTATTCCGACAGGTCATCTACTTGACTTTTGGCACGCTCTCATGAGAAATCAAGATAATCCCAACAGCATTACACGGTTCAATGGGCCTGAAGAAGATCTGGAGGAATATGTCTGGTCTGGCAGCATTGACCTCTTTGGTACAGGAGATTGCTCTGAAGTTCGATACGGTTTTCACTATGAGGGTCAGAGAACGAGGTTTAAGTTGGATAAAAGTGCAAATAGCTGAATGAGCAATTATGGAACGAGCGGCAGGCGTTGTAGAAGGGAACAGCCGCGAAGCCGGGTTTAATTTCGCTTTGACTCTGGTCGTATTCACGGTCCAGTACTCCAGTCGGACCCTGACAGTGAACTGCCCAAAGTGGTAAGATGGTTAATATGGGCTGCCCACTTCGGCGTAAACCATGAGTGACAGTGGAAGTTAATTGGCTCGGACTGAGAACCCGGCCGTGGAGCCGGCAGGGTTTACAAGGCGAGCGAGCAACCAACAGAACTGACTACCAACACAGCGTTACACGACCACAGGCTGGACCAGCCTGAATGAAGCCATTGAAGACTTTTTCGTCTTCCAAGCAACCGGATTGGCGCATGAACTGATGTAAAGTCCATCCAGACAGTCTCGGCACTTTCGACGACGTGTTTCGCAACCCAGCGACGAGGGCAATTGAAGCAGGGAGTCAGGGTCCAGGGCCCTGCATCTTCACAGTCTAGGCAACTTAGCGTTCCACCGCAGTTGGGACCCATCGGATACGGCCTGCACATGCTCGGTTGTTGGTAATATTGGGGTCTTCAATCGCCACTTGGAATATTCAGGTTCCTTGTTATCTCCCTCATTTTTGTATTGAAAGAGTAGTAAGGATGTAGAAAATGGCTATTCTTAAACGTCTTCTCCCGCTCAGTCTTGTCGTCAGTGCAGGCGCTTTTCGTATTTATGACGCTGATAACCTCAACAATGTCGACGAATCTTGTGCCAACGCCCTAGCGGTGGATATCAATTGCCATTCTCATATCCGTTCTTTCGTGAAATTAAGAAATCGCGGCTCCCTTGACAATGTTACATTTACAGATGAGATATGTGTCGAATCTTGCTCCGCTTCGCTCCGCAGCTGGTTTCATACCGTCGCTGAGAAATGTAACCTCGACAACTATGGAAGTGATGCAGTTCTGATGCAGCTCGAGGGAAGCATCTGGGCTGGTCGGAACGAGACATGTATCAAGGGTCCTAAGACTGAGAGACGGAGTACCGCAACGAGTATCACTCAATCTGACACCTCAACTTCATGTCAGACAAGTTTTTACACCCTGACAACACTCAATGCCTCAAGTTAAGTACCAGACGCTATGGCAACTTGAGGCCTATCACACCGATGATGCGTTGAGTGAAACAGGCTGTCCGGGTAACCAATCACTTTTTTGACCCCGCAACATAAATCAGGCGGATATCATTAGTATATCCAGATGCCTTCAGCAGTTTCTCACGCGATATCAGCGATGCCAAAGTTTCGAAAGCCATGTCTTCAGGCCCTACCAAGTTCTTTGTATCGTCACCCCACGGCTGCGCGGCAATATCCGACGGTGAATCTCCTGTCAATATCAGTCCCTCTAGCCATGGCGCTATCATCAGCTCGAAAAGTATGGAATCCCCCGAACCAAAAGCCAAGACGCTGACTAATTAACATAAGAGGAATCAGGCTCTGGAAAGGTGCACTTCGCGCTCCCGACCCTACCATCCCCTTCGGAGGACGCGCTCACCGGTCATGCCACCATGTCGGTCCAGCTTGAGATCTCACTTTCCCCGCATCCACAACCTGATCCAGACGCCCTTTGCAAAGTCGCCCGGGTAGAGTTGCATGCAGGACGTGATCAACTCGGACAGTGGGATGCTGGAGAGAACGATAACGATTGGTTGATCGATGACGACATAAGAATTCCTGTTTGGAGTGGTATCACGGGCGCTGGAGAAATGTTTTCAACGACAACCCCAAAGGTCTCTGTGTGACCTTGACATTGGAATTTGGTGGCGGCTTATGGCTGCTTATTTCGTCTGTTGCTCTGATACAGCCGGTTGAAAGTCTGCCGAAGCCGAAAAAGCGATTCGGTGAAACATGTGTTGTCATTTGACAAAGGGCAGAAAGACTTGCTCATTCTCATGATGACGAGATGATATTAGAAGGGCATCACACAAAGGGCTGTCAAGAACATCATTCTCTATCGCAGCGATTGTCTCAGTAGGATTTCACTCACGGGAGGGTTGACAGAATATCACTCGGATCGGCGTTGTCATGTTCTCTTTGCAGATACAATATTCAGAAGAATTTCAATTAATTTGATCGTCCTAGCTTTAAGAGGCTCATATCTGCTGTTGATCGGTAGGTAGAGAAGGCTGTGACGCTAGCCTGACGGCAGCAATATACAAGACGCATTATGAAGATTATCTATCTATAGAATAGTCTTCAAGGTCTATAGGCTCACTGGCAGACTTTTTCAATAATATCAACCACCTTGCCTATTGCCTCCTCACTCAGGAAGGGGACATGCCCAGCGTGAATGGTCTCAATCTGGACACCCTCTCTCATTGCTCCAGCCATAGCCTGCTGCCCCTCCACAGGAATACAGTGGTCAATGTCACAGACAACATAAGTCTTGAGTACAGTGATGTCAGTTGCGACAAAGTCCGCTGCTGTTTCAAGACTAGCGGTGCTCTGATGAGCGCACTGTGCTAGGGCCTTGTAGGCTTCGTCGGAAGGAAGATCGTTGTAGAATGTATCCTTCGCTGCATCGTTCAGATACAACGCATCATCCTGGACTTGGTGTCAGTGTTAGAAGGTAGTGGTGTTCTGCGGGACTTACCGTCCGATCAAGGAAAGGTCCAAATGTTCCACCGACAGCAGCCAAGAGAGAAAGACCCTTCACTGGTAACGCAAAAGACGCGACATATACCACGTGAACAATGCCACCTCTTAAGCCCTGAGCCTCTCGCTCATGAAATTGGTATCCCTCAGCAGCTGCGGAGCCTGGGATGCCACCATAACTATGGCAGACAAGAACAATCTTCTTTCCTTCGTCCAGAGAAGGTTGGGGTGTCTGGCGTATAACTTCAACATCATCCAGATGGGTCTTTCCCTTGATATTCTCGACGAGACCAGCCGTAGTGTTCCCAGGTTGAAGGACAGTGTAGCCCTTGGATGTCAAGGCTTGGGTGAAGGCTTCGTAGTGAGGTCTGCGATGCCATGCACCTTGAACAATGGCAATGACTGGCTTTTCGGTGTTTAGGGACATTTTGCAAAAGATAATAGATGAGAGCTCAAGATGATCTATCTGTTTAAATTGACGACACCAACGAAGACTTATATATTTGATGATTTCAAGTGAGCACTAGACAGGTTAGGCAGTTGTTGATTACAGTCAGCCCTATGGTGATCCTGTGCCGCAGAGGTACATGTTAAACCACTCACGATCCTCATTTCGCGACTGAACCCGCTTTCCAACTCGCGCCATACCAATACCGGCTAGCAGAAGGATCATGGTATAAGTCCTGCAACACAAGATAGAATAGCATACATGTCAGCCGATGCTTCAATAAAGTGTATTAGCCATTTTTTTCGTATCTAATTTCCGTCAAGCTGAATAGCACTACACTTTACGCTCAATGCGTCTTCCTCGTTAAGAGCATCATCCAGAAGTTGAACATTCTCGTCATAGCCAAGGCTGAGCCAGTGATTCCGCATCTTTCCCACCGCGTCGTACAACCTTGACGGCGACGCGCCTTCATACGTTGAAAAGCCAATCTTATGGTCGTGTATGTTGAGCCAGTCGAGTAGATGGACAATGTCGTAAACGTCTGACTTGTATTTTGTGATCGACTGTGGTCGTGTACTTCCGATGTATTGGACTGCGCGCTTCATTTTGGTGAGGATGAGGACGTCGGGGATGAGGACTGGGATTGTTCCTGGAAACATTTGGTTAGACATGACTTAAAATTGGCAAGAGAATGACATACCATCGTCTGGGTAGAAAGTAACGATCTTACGAGGTAGCCCAAGAGATCCAAGCGCAAGCGTCTCAATAGGAATACGCTCCTTGGCCCCGCCGGGAGCAAAGAATACGTTCAGGCCATCTACCACAAATCGAGAATCCGCTGTGCAAACGATATCCTTGAAGCGTTCTCGGATAGTGTTTATGTCCATATCAACATAAACATCGATGTCGAGGGTAGAGCGACCACCGCCGAGGAGGTACACGGCGAAGCCGCCGATAAAGGCAAACTTGATGTCATTTTGTGTGAGAATGCGTGAAAGAGCCTCTGCGGCTACCTTCATGTCGCTGAATTGTGACGGAGTGACGGGCTCCATGATTTCAATCATTGTTGTTGGTTGATTTGACAAGGAATGATTGATTGATTGAGAAGTTGGAAATCGGTATTTCTGATCAGGAGGGAATCTTTGACTTTTATAGAGCTACGAGCCGAATTCCTAAAAGTCACAGCTGTTTAAGCTTCAATATCTGCAAACCTTGTGATTCTGATTCATCACCACAATGATTCTCATTGAGCAGAACCTTCGGCATGCTCTTATGGCGCAAGGCAGCACAACAAACTTTTCAGCCACTGGTAGTACGTCGAATCGGCGGCACCAACCAAAGTTCATACACGCATTGGACAGTCCGAAATCTACAGCGTCCATTTAACTCCCAGTATGACTCATATTTTGTGGTGGCGCTCACTTTGTCCACTCCGGTTTCATAATTTTGGTCTTTGCTGAATATCATAGACTGAAAATGGTTTTGGAATGAAAGCAGAATTAAACCCTTTCACTCTTCTTATAAGACCCAGAACAATCTCTTACGATATGCAGCTTGCTGATGTAAAGGGTCTGTCGGGTTAGACTTTTGCATCGGCAGCTGTAAGCTTTCCTCCAATCTCATGCCCATGGTCACCATCCACATCCTTGTCCACTCCAGGCTGGCCAATTGAAGCAGTAAACTGTATCTTCTGCGACCGGAAAGGATTGTAGCTGGTCGCGAAGACAGCATCGATTTCCTCAAGTGCACGACCCTGCTCAATTAGTAATGGGTCTATCACAAACACCAGGTTCAATCTTACCTTAGTTTCAGGGAGGAAGAAGAACGTGAAAAGGAATGCCACTCCCGACACGCTACCAAACACCCAACCGACACCAAAGTGGAGGTCCCTGATTAGGTATGGGATTATGTAGTTTGTGACAAAAACCCAGATGACATTCCACGCTGCTCCCAAAGACTGTGTCTTTTCACGAACGGAAGCATTGGGAATCTCACCACCGATAAGATACGGGATGGATGCGCTACCCATCTATGTGAGATATTAGCATGATACCGCCACTGAAGGTTTCTGGCTTTACTGACATTATAAGAGAATGAGAACAGCATAAAGGCAGCTACAACGGTATTCTTCTCGGCTGCGGATTTATCAGATCTTCCGCCAAGACCAGCCAGCATGAACAGCCAAAACAGTTGTAGGATGTAGCTAGTCATCAGAGTGTATCGTCGTCTGTTCGGGTGTTAGCGGACTATTCTTGTAAAACGAACGCTCATGATCTTACCCCAGGGTGTCAACCAGATACATGGCTGGAATAACCGCAATTGTGCCCAGAACACTGGTAATAATGGGGTAAAGAAAGGCCTTGTCAGCGTAACCATTCTCTTTGTAGAAGACGGTTTGGAAGGTTGAAGTAAAGGCTTGACCGGTCGTCTACTTGTTCTTAGTAAAACACGCACGTACTACTAAAACGAGCAAGTACGAACCTGTTGGAAAAAGTAAAAGGCAATGACAATCAGTGTTCGGCGAAGGTTGGTGCCACGAAATACGTCGAGCCACGGCGCTTTATGCACTTGGTCACTACAAGCGTCTTTGATAGCCCGAATCTCTTCATCGAACCGTCCCCGGTCGTTGTCATCTTTGTTTCGCAGGCGGCGCAGTGATACGATAGCATCTTCTTCACGGTCCTTGGAAAGAAGCCAGCGAGGAGAATCAGGGATAAAGAACACAAAACAGGTGAGCACTGTAAATCCAGGTTAGATAGCAGGTCACTGACGATGTTATGGTTTACTTACAAACGGGAAAGATGAATTGAATGCCCGTGACTGTTTTCCAGCCAACACCATTAGTGTATGTGGAATATGCCTTGTTGGCACCTGTGGCAACGACGGTACCTGCGGTCAAAAATAGTTGTAGAGAAATCACGACAAGACCACGGAGAGGAGCCGGGACAATCTCTGCTTGATACGTGCTATATACAAGTCAGTAACTACAATGGTTGGTGAGAAGAGGTTGCCTACGTGACATCAACCTCGACAAGGCCAATCGAGATATAGACAATAGTACGCCCGACGACGAACTGCGCAAAACGGCCAGAACCGTATGATGAGTCTGCAGCGGTAATTTCCACTAATTCGATAGTAAGTAACTACCGCGACTATTATGAATCGGACTTACTAATGACCCCAACGCATGATATTATAGAAAGTAGCACAAAGACCATGCGGTGACCATACTTTTCAATCGCTGGACCAGCAAACAAGCATCCGAGGAACTTGCCGAAGAAAGGTACTGACGACATAACCGAGGTCTGAGACGCTCCGAAGGCATAAGTTTGTGATTCGGCATCGTATGTTCCAAATTGGTTGATAAATCCCTAAATCTCCGATCAGTTTCACCTTGTTGTTGATCAAGGTTGCAAGACGACTTACCGGATTAGCCAAGATACCACCAAAGCTGCCTGTGTCGAAACCAAATAGCATGTCGCCCACTAGTAGACAGAAGCAAGAGAAGATGAGGAGGGGGGAGACGGACCCCCATGCGGAGCGTTGACTGGCCATTCCGAGAGTAAGAGGCTGGGTACCCAGAGTTGAAAGCCTCAAGAGGAGGGTTTCAACCGTAAAAGGTAGGGCACTTGCCCCCCATTTTGTATGCCAATATGATACCTCTGTACATAACGATGACACCTTAGAGATTTGGGTCCATGGTGTTCCTTCGGTCTGGGGAACGTGGGGCATCCCGGTATTGATAATGCCGAGTGTGTATGGCGACATTCCCACCTCGCCAATCATCTCACACTTTCTTCGGAACGAGATGGAAGTTACCAATGGCCAGACGACATATTCGGAACAGAGAGGGGTCTTTACCAATCATCTGGAGTTTTTCTCGGAACGAGGTCGACCGTTCGTTGCCGATCTATCCTGGTGGGTAGTATCACTATCCTAGAAAGAGTATCGATACGATGATATACCCCACTCACCCTCGGAATCCTTTAATGATACAAGTTGAACCCCTCACGCAACCATTGTTCTTGACTCGATACACACAGGCTGTACATTGTTCACAATGGGCACTACACATGATACCATGACCAAGCGTCCCAATTTCCTCTTCATTCTCGCCGACGACCTGGTCAGTTCTTAACCCAGCTCAAGAACGCACATACTCAACCATCCAGGGCTTTTCCGATATTGGTTGCTATGGCGCCGAGATCCAAACGCCCAATATCGATCAGCTAGCTTCTGAAGGCCTCCGTATGCTGAATCATCATACCGCCGCAGCCTGCTCGCCAACACGAGCCATGCTTCTGAGCGGTACTGATGCACACCTTGGAGGTTTAGGAGTCCTAATAGAGTACAAAGGTAGCGAGAAAGGAGCTAAGCGTTATGGTGGGAAGGCTGGCTATGAGGGTTACCTTACTGAGGATGTTGCAACTATTCCTGAGATTCTGGGGGATAATGGTTACTTCACCGCCATGTCCGGAAAGGTAAATAGTTCACCAAGATGGCGAAAACAGTGGCTGACGTGGTGATAGTGGCACTTGGGTATGCGCGCGAACCAAGGACCCTGGGAGCGTGGTTTCCAAAAGGCATTTGCTATGCTTCCGGGATGCTGCAACCATTATGGTTGGGAGCCAGTGCAAGAGAAATTCCCTGTCGGCGGTCGTCCGATTCATGCCGAAGAGGGTAAAAAGGTCGACATGTGAGTTACAACTCCCTCAGATATTACATAAACTGATTGATTCCAAGAACTCCCAACAAGACGGAAGACCCTGAGGGTTTCTACTCGACCGACTACTACACTAATTGTCTCCTTGAGTACTTTGGAGGCAGAGACGAAAAAGAGAAAGAGAAACCGTTCTTTGCCTTTCTTCCCTTTACAGCACCTCACTGGCCATTGCAGTGTTCCAAGCAACAACGCGATAAGTAAGCAAATCCGTGCAGATTCATCTAACCGAGACTTACTCCTACTTTAGGTACAAGGGAATGTACGATGACGGCCCATACGCACTACGTGAACGCCGCCTGAAGAAGCTCGTGGAGCTTGGTATCATTCCCGAGTCCGTGGTTCCACACAAAGTTGAGACCGATACGGTGGGTGTTGGAGAATGGGACGAGTTAACGCCAGAGGAGAAGAAGTTATCGAGCCGAGCTATGGAAGCTTACGCTGGAATGGTCGATTCTATAGACGTCAATGTCGGAAAGGTGGTGGATTACCTCAAATCGACCGGGGAGTATCATAACACGTTTATTGTGTTTATGAGTGACAATGGGGCTGAGGGAGCTGCGTAAGTTGTCTCCTCCCTTGACAGCTTATTTGACAAAACTAACCTGTTACAGCATGGAGGCTGTTCGTAAGTAGTGCGATTGCTTCACGTCGATTGACAGAATTGACCGTCTCACAGCTGTGATGGGAGACAACATCAAAAGGGCTATTCATGAATACTATGATAACTCCTACGAGAACATTGGATCCTGGAACTCGTTCACCTGGTAAGAACCGAAGATCCAAGAAAGAACTCAAGCTTACAATGAAACATAGGCTTGGTCCTCTCTGGGCTCAAGGATCTACCGCACCTTCGAGACTATTCAAATGCTTCCCATCCGAAGGAGGCATCCTTGTACCATGTGTTGCAAAGTTCCCAGCCAACACGCTTTCACCTTCGTTCAAAGCAGGATCTCTCGATCGATCGTTCTCAACGGTTATGGACTTTGCTCCGACGTTTCTTGACCTGGCTGGCGTGTCTTTACCATCTGGCAGTGGTATCAAGACTTCCTTCCGAGGAAGACAAGTACACTCAATCCGCGGAAAATCATGGGTTCCATTTTACAGCCACGGAAAAGCAGCAGAAGATAACCAAGTGTGGACGATACACTCTTCCACTGAGCCGATAGGATGGGAACTTTTTGCACGCGGTGCTCTTAGAAAGGGTGACTGGAAGATCGTGCACATCGCCAGGAAAGAAGGCGGTGCTGGTGATGGTGATGAGGGCTGGGAATTATTCAATATCGCTCAAGACCCTGGAGAGACGACTGATCTGGCTGATAGCAATCCTGAGAAACTCCAAGAGTTGAAAACGCATTGGGATGAGTATGTGGTTGAGTGTGGTGTTGTTTGGGGAGAAACAGCAGAGGCTTTGGGTGTTGATAAAGACACTGCGCCGGAGTTGTGGGAGGATGATACGGAGTTGCAGAAGGGTTGGATGAACACAAAAGCGGGTACATGTCCTGTCTAAACAATAATAATTAGGCAACGTTCTGAATCTGACAATCAACTTTTCCTCTGTGCTTTCCATTACAACCACGTCAAATCCGACTTCCCACCGGGCATCATAATTCTCAAAGGCCACCCCTTCGCAGCATAAATCTCCCCCACAATCCTCTCCAACCAAATCGTCGCCAGTACCGGAAACACAAACTCAAACCGCTCCCTCATAGCGACTTCAACAGCTGCATCCCACGATACCCTTCCACCCTCATCATCACCAAGCGCTATTTTCGCATGTGCTATTGAGAGATGGATTATCGCTGTGACCCATCCATGTCTGGAATTAAAGGTTGCTAGTGTTTCCATTGTTTGGCCGGTGAGTTGCCAGAGTTGTAAGGCTTCGGTGAAGTTGCATCGTTCATGCTGGATTCGTGCTTGGAGGATTAGACGGCGCATTTTTATGACTTGGTCGTTTAAGTCATCCAGCTCGGGTGGTTCAACGGTAATTAACTCCTCCACCAGCAAAGCTGCATCATCCAGTTGTCCAAGCCCGATGTATCCCTCCGCCATAGCCATACACAACCGTCGAAACGGCCTTCCCTTCCTCGCCTTAATTCCCTCCAACTCAGCCTGCGATACCTCAACCGCTTTATCATATTCATGCAACTCGCAGTGAATCTCAGCCAACCTCGTAACGATTAGCAATTTTGTGTTATGCCTAATCGGCATAGTGGAATTCAGCCACAAATGCTGTTCCAAACTCGCTCGCGTTGTCTTGAAATCCCCAATGGAATGAAAGAACTTCGCCGCAACACCCTGCAATCGTCTCGTGACTTCAATCTCAAAAGTCGAAAGCGGATGGATACCCTGCCATAAGTATATCGTCGCAGCAACATCCTTATCATACCGATGGATCTTATTCTCGATGCTAGAAATATGCAGTCTTCCCTTGAGCGCGTTATCAGATCTCGTCGTCACCTCCATCTCCGCGTTCAAAAACTCATTGATAATAGCGTCTGACCGCTCATAGCTACCATCTTTGCCAGAAATAATACTGTCGAATAGTGTCACTGAAGCTTGATAGTAGAAAGACATGTTTTTGCGAAGGAGGGATTTGGCGCGTGTTATGGCTGCTAGACGGATGGTGAAGAGGTCGCGTTCGCAGAAGAAGAGGAGAGCTTCGATTATGGCTGTTCGCAAGGATGACGGGATGCGTTTTTGGGAGGTGAGACTGTCGAAGAGGGACCATATTGCTTTTTTGAGAGGGAGGGGCCAGTTGACTTTTCCTTCGTAGCAGGGTGGACAGGCGAAGCAGAGGAGTCGGAGAGCTGTTGTTGCCCAGTCTTCTATTGTCTGTGGTGATAGACGCTCTGAAATATCTTGTTGGGCTTGAGGGTGGAGAGATAGTGTGATTGTGCCGTCTTCTAGTGTTTGCTGCGTGACTTCAGGTCGTTGTCCAAGCTGAGACAAAACTTCATCATTGGACAATACTCCAACCAGGTCCGAGCTAAACCCAAAGTCGGTAGCAGCAATACTCTGTATCTCTCCCCCATCCGTCCAACGTCGCATAGGAATCTTGACAGTCTTCAAAAGATCAACCGGAACATTACTGCCACCGAGGGCAAGAATGAGAAGAAGACCTTGGTCGGACGGTAAAAAGCAGTCGCTGTAGTCCGACAGCAAATTGCGATATGACAAAGTGAGCGACGGATCTGCACTGTTAGTCTAGTAAGCGAGAAGCAAGGTACCACACACCATTAAGCTGCTCCGTAATGAGCCGCTGCACGAAAAGCGTCAAATCAGGTGCCTCGGCTCCGATACCCTGCAGATGATCGAACGCTTCGTTGTCTTCCATATTGAGATACCTCTCATATCTAATCTGATTAGCGCGATCTTTCGGAATCGTCGGAATCACTTACGTTGAAGCGGGTACTTCTAAAGGTAACCAAAGAACAGAACCAACACCACCCAATCGTCTTGCAATCTTGATATACTTACTGCCCGCATATCGTAACTCGGACAATGTACGTCCTTTAACGACATCAGCGACATCCTCCGCAATCCAAGCATCATCATTAATCTTGGACCTCAAAAATATCGTGACACAGGCAATTCGTCGTCGCAATTCCTGGAGTAGCCCATCACCCTCCGCCGTCCAAAAGCCCTTAGTGTCATTCTCAAATCTCGTATGCAATGCCGAGATCTTAGTAAAAGTGATGGAGTGAAGCGACAAAATCTTCGCAGTGCGCTGATTACTCGGAATAATCTGATACCGAACTTCCTTGGCGAGGGCTTTATTCCTGCCAAGAATTGCGCGAATAGCTTCTAGATGTTTGTTCAAGGATGATGCGGATACCTTGTCAGCGTTATCAATCTGTTTGCACAGGCACGCCATGCTGATCCGAGAGATAATGTGTGAGACAATGCGTGATGATCTTTTTTTCACAGTGAGAAAGGGGAGGATGAGGTTGTTTATGGAGTCGTTATCCTTGTACTAGTGGGTCGTGGCGTCTCACGGTGAGAAAATTTGGTTGGAAGGGGCGCCGATGGTCAGGGGTCTAGCTTGTTTGAGGTTTCGAGGGGGGGGAAACCGACTGGTTGGAGAAATTCATGTTATTAGAGGACAGGTATCTCTGTTAGTAATTGCTCATCCTCTCTACTGTTCAGGGCTCACACTCGATATTAAGACAGACAAAGAAAGGCTGATATCATAATAGCATAATGGTAGTTTGTTGGTAGTTTTTTAATATATTACATACGGCAGAGATGCTTGGATATGCAGTGATTTTATGTCTCAATCTAACATCCAATGTACCTCATCAGCTCATCCGGCTCTCCTGACACTTCTACACCAAGTGGAGACTACTGATAAACCAGTGGGGCCCAGACCAACGCCCTCAAACCTTGTTGAAAATTCCATCAGCGGTTCCACCGAAGTTCGATCTGATAAAGAACCTGACATCCATTCCATCTGATAATCTTTTCCATCTCATCTCATCTTCCATCTTATCTCTCTCCCTCCCTTCCTTACCCCCTCATGATGAACGCTTCAAAGGAGGCCCAAGACGTGATCCACTCTTCGCCCCCGTCCGACCAATCAGACAATGAAGACCATGGCAAGAAACCGGTGCCGATGAGTATGAAGATACTCTCGGTCGTCATCGTTAGTATGATTGGTTTTGGTGGACATTGGAGTAGTGGTGTCACTGGTGCTTTAAAAAGTACCCTCAAAAAGGTATGTCGGCTCATGTGTTTTGTACAAAAAGGGGTTAGCTAACCTATATTAGGAACTTCACATCTCGAATACCCAATATGCCGTCCTTGACACGAGTGAGAACTTTATCAAGACTGCTCTCATTCTTGTTAGTGGTGTTCTCACAGACCGCTATGGAGGTGCAAGTAAGTGACTTTCCATCGTAAGCATTTTGTACCATCACACTGACACATTCAGGCACCATGCTTTGGGGAAACGCCATCTTCAGTTTAGGAGCCATCCTCGTCGCAGCAGCCACAACAGTCCGCTCCTACAAATTCATGATCGGCGGCGCCGTGATCCAAGCCCTCGGCGACGTAGCAACCCAAGTCGCCCAATACAAAATCTTCTCCTCATGGTTTCCGCCCTCCTCAGGTTTCGCATCAACACTCGCCTTCGAACTCGGCATCGGCAAGATCGGTTCATTCGTCGGAAAAGCTACCGCCAACGTCATCGCGCAGAACCTCGGCGATTTCAGCTGGGCGTACTGGATGGCTGTGTTTATGAACCTGTTCACCAACGTTGCTACTCTGTTCTTCTGGTGGTTTACGCGTTGGTGTGAGAAGCGTTATGCTGGGACTAAAGATCCTGCTACGGGAGAAAAGTTGACGGAGAACAATAAGAGGTTTGAGATTGGAAAGATGTTGAGCTTGCCGTGGTCGTTTTGGATGGTTTGTCTGTTTTCACTGTTCCAGACTTCCACGGCTAGTGTCTTTGCTTCCAACAGCACAGAACTGGCGGAGCAGCGCTTCAAGATCTCGGCTATCAAGGCGGGATGGTACGCGTCTATGTCTCAATACCTGGGTTTCTTCTTCGTGCCTTTGATCGGCGTCTTTGTCGACATGTTTGGTCAACGACTTACTCTCATGCTCGTTTGTGGCTGCGGAATGCTCTTGTCCATGTGTCTAGTAGCATGGGGACCCAGCGTTTCTGGTACCGCCGCCAGTTTCGGTATTTTCGCAGTGGCTACATCATTCGGACCAACAGTCATTATTGACAGTATCCGCACAAGCATGTGGTACCAAGAAGTATTCGGCTCAGGCTACGCGATCAAGATTGCCATCAACAACAGCATGACAATCATCGTCGGCGTCATCTCAGGAGTGATCCAGGACCGAAACGAGAATAACTACGATAACGTCACGATTTTGTACGCGACGATGGCCGCTGGGTCTGTTGTCGTGGGGTTGATCATTCTAGCGTTGGGTTTCGCTAGTGATGTTATGGGACATTTACAGTGGAGTCGCAAGAAGAGGGTTGAAAATGGTCATGTCATTGTTGCGAAGAAGGAAGAGGCTGAGAGTGAGGGGCGAGCTGAGTGGAGTAGGAAGTTGGGGATGGTGAACTTTGGGGCTGTTGTTGTGCTTATTCTTGGGGCTTGGGTTGCTTACTTTTGGGGATTGGCTACCAAGAATACTTACTAGTGAGGGAAGGATTGGGGATTGACGTTAATGGAGGTAGATATATAGAGTAATGAGAGATAATGTTGTATGCATCATCATTGTCATCATCGTGAGAGACTTGAGTTGAAGACGCGACGCGTTCCTTATTCTGACCACCTCAGTTTGTGATTGGTGGACTGTAAGCAAGCCAATCAGAACGCGTCAAGGTCCATACCAACCAAGTTAAGTCAGCGCAAGCGGAAACACGAACACGCGCATACCATGGTAATTATTCCATCATCGAACCGGGGAGTCCATTACTTTAAATAACTCTCTCATCAACAGTCACCGCTCTTCTCTCCGAGTCACTCACATGATCGGAAACACGGTATATTTCCCCCTTCCTTTTCTCCGCTTGTCCCCAGATCTAATGCAACAAAAAAAGCACGGATTGCATGTACTTCTCCATACTAAAAGACCCTGCATATACTTATGCGCGGTCCGTTGATTAGCCGCTGGAGCGAAATCGCCTGATTATCCACTTATTAATGAGATATCCCACTTTATTATAACCGCCGTAATACTACCCTGCAGGCCTCGGTTGGGGATTTTGTCTGTTCGAGAAGGAAGGTTAATTTTGAGCTTATTTTAGTATTTGTTGTGTTGGGGAATGTGGAGTGAGACATGATGTCGCGTAGAGGCGGTCAGACCTTTTTGTTGCAGTCCCTGGTGAACTCTCGTGTATCTGACTCAGATGACTGATGGAATAACATGATGTAGTTTCAGCCAAAGAGTCACGAACCTTCAATGTCAATCTGTCAATCTTCATCTCTTTTGTCAAGATTGCCACCATTGTGTTTGTTCATCACATCATCTGTCCAACGTCTTACCCTTCTCTTCCCCTCAACGTAGTGGAGCACGCACCTCCTTCAAACACCAAGGTTGGGGTTCCCCCACGACCTGAATCATGAAATCCGGCAGCCAAGACTCCAAATCCTACCATCCCCGGCCTCGTTATGTCGTTGCCTACAGCGGACCCGAACACCAAGGCTTCTAGATTTCCGAGAGTCCCCGCACAAGAGACATTTTCGCGCAAATAACATCTGTACTCCGCAACCATCCCAGCCATCGCGTACTCCATGCTGTCTGTGTGTATGCAGGTTATGACGTACCCACTCATGCAAAGGGTAACAGTTGCCCCGAGTAATCAACAAGGTTGTGATTGGAGAAACCAACATGAACCCCAAGAATTTGGAGTCTTGGCTGATTCGTCTTTCGGCAGTTAATGTGGTCGCCGATGGATGGTAACCCAAGCATTTCTACTCAAAACATGAGAGGAGGAAAATAACTCGCCAAGCAGCCAAGGAGTGTTATGACGAGAACAGAATATGGGGGATTGGCACAGCTAAAAGGCTTAGCGCGGCTAGTAACTTGGGGCAGATTTGGGGCTTTGGTCTCTATTACCGTAGAAAATTGCCAGACTGGAGATGAGAAACAGATTACTTTATTATAACTGCGGAGATACCATTTCTATTACCCAATTACCCCAATCCCTTGCCCCAAAATCCACCGTCTCAGAATCTTCTCCGCTGGAAATGGTACATTAGCTGACCATTGCCCAGACTTTCCCCCACAATATAAGCCATGGCCCTACGTCTTGGCTTTTTTCCTCTCCTCTTTTTTTCTGTTTTTTTCTCATCTCTTGGCCATCCCTTGGCTTTTTCGTCTCGCTTGGCTGCGTAAACACACAACCATGCGAGAGAGCACAGCCAAGACAACCGGCACCGTCTTTTCAAGCATGCGAGTAAGGTTCCCCGCAGTCTTGAGGCAACACCCTGTCGTGCAATATGGGGTCAGTGGAGAGGTATAAGAGAGGAAGATTTCTCGCTCGTGAGATCAGGTAGACAGACAGGTTCACTCTTCTGTCCCTCCTCTCTTCCCTCCTCCTCTACTTCTTTCTCGCTACCAAAATGTCAGACCAAAAACCTCAAGATGACGCCAAGGACGTAGGCGCTCCTCTGGACGCCACGGCTTCCTACGCCCAGGAAAAGCCTGAAGTTGTCCCTGAGCTCTCCAACGTTGCAGCTCTTGGTCTTCCCAATGCTGCAGAGCTCGAGAAGAAGATCGTTCGCGCTCTAGACACTTGGATGCTGCCCCAGCTATGGATTCTGTACATGTTCAACTATCTCAACCGTACCAACATTGCGCAGGCGCGTCTCAACACGTTTAATCAGGATCTCAACCTCAAGGATGGAGATTATCAGACTGCTGTGGCGGTTTTGACTGTTGGCTACATGCTTGCGCAGTTGCCCTCGAACATGTTGATCACCCGAGTGAGGCCGTCGATTTATCTGCCTGTTGCTGCTTTTATCTGGTCTGCTATCTCGGCTATGACTGCGCTTTGCACGAGTGCTGGAGGTCTCTGGGGTGTGCAGTTTATTCTGGGTATCGTCGAGGCTCCTCTCTTCCCTGGTGTAAGTCACTTATTCTGCTCCAATTCTCATCATCGTACTAACATATGCAGGCTGTCTTCCTCATGTCCTGCTGGTACACCCGTCGTGAATTCGCTCTCCGTGTCGCCCTTCTATACTCCGGTCTGGTGCTCGCCCAGGCCTTCTCCGGCCTGATCGCCGCTGGTGTCTTCAGTGGTCTTGATGGTCCTATGGGTCTTGCAGGCTGGCAATGGCTTTTCATCCTCGAAGGTGCTCTGAGTGCCTTCTTTGCCATCACTGCTTACTTCACTCTGCCCAACTACCCTGACTCCCTTCACGGTGGAGCTATGCGCTACATGACTGAGGATATGCGCAAGGTCGCTGCTGCACGAATTCTTGATGACCGTGTCGAAATTCATGAGAAGTCGACTGTCTGGGTTGGTCTCAAGCTTGCTGTCGTCGATGTCAAGCTGTACATGTTCTTGTTTATGAACATCTTCATCACCTCATCCTACGGCTTCAACAACTTCTTCCCCACCATCGTTAGCGGACTCGGCTTCGGTAACGATGTTACATCCCTCCTCATGACCGCCCCTCCTTACGTCTTCGGTACACTCTGCACTTTCTACGTCTCTTGGGACTCTGACCGTCGTCGCGAACGAGGTCTCCACATCGTCATTCCCCTCTCATGCTCCGTTGTCGGTTTCATCGTAACCGTCGCAACCGGCAACGCAGCCGTCCGCTACGCTATGACCTTCCTCTACGCTGCAGGTTGCTTCTCCGCCAACACTCTCCAATACACATGGGCTGTGTCTACCATGAGTCAGACACCCGAGAAGCGTGCTGCAGCTGGTGCCATCGTCAACATCTTTGGTCACTTGGGTAATGTCATCTCACCTTACTTCTTCCCTGACAAGGATCAACCCCGATATACCATGGCTATGATCCTGCAGATTGTATTCGCCGGTCTTGGTATTACTCTTGCGTCTACCATTAAGTGGTTCTTGACAAGGAAGAACAAGAAGATTAGGTCTGAGGCTGATCGTCTTGGTGTCGACTACAACCCTTTCACTACTTAGTTGGTTGGAATGATGGAATATGGTTTACGCAATGGCTCAATGAAGCTCTGGTCATACGAATAGTATAATGAATGAACAATAACAATAATTGAAGGGCAGTATTTGCCTACTAAATACAATCTCGTTTGCCCTGTGAAGGCCCTGTTTCAACTGTAGATATGGGTTCACATACATGAATCAAGAGAAGAAAAAAACGTAGGAGCTCTCCTGTGCATAGAATATTCAGTTTAACAGTGCGATTCATTGTATATTAGTTAAAAAAAGCAAAAAGGATATCAGCCGTGTTAATCGACCGCGGCAGGAGTCGAACCTGCAATCTCTAGAGTATTTGATTTTGGTGAACCGAAATCTAGCGCCTTAGCCATTAGGCCACGCGGCCTGATCTTATTGGATGACTGTTTCGCTCAAACCAAGCACTATAGAGTGACAGCGTTCTTACTCCCAGAACTCACCCTAGACTCGCGACAATCAATTTTCGATTCAAGTTCTACCAACAGCTGATTCAAGACACTGCGCAACTGAGCTCCCTCAGTGCAACTAACTTTACATCTAGTTGGCCATCCCTGTATTTGTCGAATGCCCGATGTCAGACCAGTCTAGTAGTTCCAGTGGAAGCACACAATGACTTCCCTAGGTGCTAAGATTTAAATGGTGGAGTCGTCGATGGTACATTGGCTTTTCCTAATTGAAAGATAAATCAATCTGCACAGCCTGTTTTCGGTACATTAGCCTACTAGCAGGATTAGTAATTAAACGAAGACCGTGCGATACATAATTTCTATTGGTTGCACCCTTGCCAAATTATCCTTCCCATTTCCCCATCTACAGTGTCTCATTTCTCTGGCCTTCAACATACCGCGCCAGCCGCAAACACGACCTCTGCCACCGGAGAGTTCCAAACATGAATGAGATGATTGAAGAAATGGTTGACAATGTCTACCAGTATCCCAGCGGAACTAAGGTAGAAGCTGGAGGGAGGAAAAACCCCAATAACTTTCACTTGTTCCGTAAATGGGGGTTCACGATCTACCGCACTTATCACGGCAATAATGAAGCTTGGGAAATGCTTCTGTACTCTCTCAGACACCAGATGAAATTAGCCTTCGGCGCCTACGACAAGGGAGCGATCACCGAGTATGACGTAGACCCAGACGACATCCAATGGCTGAAGGACTTGTTTCATCTTGAGGCCCGCGAGGATCCTTCGCTCGAAGGACTTGACGTTCGAAGGCTCCGGGAGTTCTGCAGAGCTGAACGGTCCAAAGAAAAACATATCATCGAGACACCACACAGAAGAACTTTCAAGACTACAAGACCCAGAGAGACTCAAGGAATGGCAGATTGGGAGTTTGATTACGTTCTTTTTGCCGATGAGGCAGTCTTGAGGGATGTTGCCAGAGGCGAATTCATCGTCAAAGCTGTGTCGCTCAAATGGAAGGACGGTAAATTCGACTCGACGTGGGGCTGGATGAGAATTCCTACGGGTTACCTGCTAGAGTTATGGCATCACCTGATGCTCAATGACCTCCGCACTGAACATGCCTTGAGTTTCGACGGAGATGAGGAAGAGCTTGAAAATCTTATCTGGGCTGGAGACGCTTCCACCGACTGTACTGGCGATTACTCTGAGGTTCGCCCCGGACGGCATCACTACGACAACCAAAGTCCGAGATGCCTCTCGTGAGGGTCACGGGAACAAGTTCTGGCTCTATATTCAACTCAATGAGAAACAATTGAGCTATCAGTATTACACATTAAAATCTGTAAAATGCTACAAGATGATAATTGAGACTCAATTCGTTACTTTTATTTATTATTGGTGTGATGTTCTAGTAAGAGGAATAATAGTTTACGCGAAGGCCGTGCGGTGCATGTAAAACATCTGTTGGTTGTAACACCGTTAGACTTAATTGTTTTTTCCTCTCTTTCCACACTCGTCCACTTTTCACTCCACTTCCATCACGAACCGAATCTCGCCACAATTAAACCTCTTTGATAATGGCTGACCATATCGAAGAAATGATTGAAAACTGCTGTTGGCCTGAACTTGACACTAAGCGATATCCTGGAGGGAGGAAAAACCCCAACAACATTTACCGCTACCGCAAATGGGGCTACACAGTCTACCGGACATACTACAGCAAGGAGTCTGATGAAGCTTGGGCAATGCTGCTGTACTCTCTAGAACATCAGACCAAATTGGCATTGAGCGGCTTTGGAGAAGAGGGTGTTGACGACGATGACGTGCACGTTGACCAAGATGACGTTCAACAACTGAGGAACCTCTTCACGATTGAAGGTCTTGAAGACCCTTCGAAATTTGAAGGCCTCGATGTTCAAGGTGTTCGGGACTTCTGGAGTGCTCAATCGCTCAAGATGAAGCAAGCTGTGGTACAGATACCAGGCAAAAGACGCCGATTGACAACAAGGCCCTGGGAAACTGAAGCCATGGCAGATTGTGTCCACGACTTTGTGCTACTCGCCGACGAGGCAACTTTGAAAGACGTGGCAAATGGCTTGTTTGTTGTCAAAGCTGTCTCGTTGGAGCTGTTGGGGGCAGCCGGTTGGTCAGGGGGCTGGATGCGGATCCCGACAAGCTATCTATTAGATCTGTGGTTTCTGCTTTGTGATTGGCCAAGCAGGCCAGAAAACGCCCTGAGTTTCTCTGGCTCTGAGGAAGAGCTCCATTACTGGATCTGGCCTGGTGATGATAATCGCTGTATCAGGACTGCGAGATATTCTGAGGTTCGAAAGTTCCCACATTACAACGGTCAGACGTACCATGAGGATTTGTGGCGGTAAGTAACAAGACATATTGGTGGAGCTATCAAGAAGGCTGTTGAATGGTTGAAGTAAAAGGCCTGTTCAGAAACCACAGTTACCTTTTTAACTTGTTACCTCTCTTCTATCTTACATTGGTGTAACCAGGTCAATTAGCTTCAACCTCCTAAAACTCATATCTTGAAAACGAAGCCAAGGATGTAGCTAACGTAACTTAGCAAACGGCGCGCTCCACTCACCGAGCGGTGTGATGAAGAGGGATCTTCAGATTCGTCACTGTTCTGCTTTGACTCCTCGGATGACGATGGGCCTCTACATTAAGTACCACGATCAGCGACGCAACGAAGGAAGGAGGATGCTTCTACAGGAGCTAAAGAAAAAGATATCTTTTCATCAGGATATGTCAAGGAGGATAACTAACATGGAGTTAGAAGACACAAGCAATCACCGCTGGGGTTAAATGTACTGCGAGCGATTAATAAGAATATCCATTGCTTGACGTTACAACGAGACTGCATATTGAAATATACAGTAGAGTGGTTTAAGAGAATTCTGTGTAGTACTTCTGTACAATTTTCACTTGTTTCTTTTCTCCTTTCTCCAACTGTAGCCTAACTAGCCCAAAAGGCTTTCTTTCTTATGACTACAACTACAGGACTTATCTTAAGCATCCTGCCAATGTTCATCTTTACCGCTGTTGGAGATAATCTATCTATCACGAATACCTATGTCTGAGCTCTGAGGAAAAAGGCCTTATCATAATTCACTTTCAATACTAGTCAATTAAGGCATCAGTATCAAGTAACAGGCACGTTGCAGCGCTACCGCAAAATAAGTAATGGAGACCCAGTTAATTCATTACTCCTATTCGATGCCTGTGAAACATTCCACTAAAAGGAACAACAGTTTACGCGAAGGCCGTGCGGTGCATAATATCTGTTGGTTGCACCCTTGCCAAGCTCACTTCGCTTTCTTTCCTTACCTCCACAGAGGCTCATTATTTGAACCTTTTCAACCTTGAGATATCCCACACAAGTCCTATTTCCGTCCCAAATCTTCTGAAAATGGGTGACCTTGTTGAAAAGATGGTCGACTACGTCTGGCCGCCCCCGCGCGAGTTCAAGAAAGAGCCTGGAGGCAAAAAGAACCCAAACAACTGGCTCAAATGGGGTTTCACAATCTACCGAACTTACTACGGCGAAGAGTCTGATGAGGCTTGGCAAATGCTTCTGTACTCTTTGAGGCACCAAACTAAATTGGCATTTGGAGGGTTCGAAGACATGAAGGATGCAAATCAAGACGACGTACAGCGGCTTAGGGACTTGTTCCGCCTCGACGTTCGCGAGGATGCCTCCGTACTCGATGGTCTTGACGTTCGGGGCCTCCGAAAATTCTGCAACGATGAAAAGAACAAGCTGATCCACATCGACGACCAAGGGTGGCGACATATCAAGACAACCCTTTGGCCCCCCGAGGATGAAGCAATGGCCGAATACGTCTTCGACTTCGTTCTACTTGCCGACGAAGCAGTTTTGAGAGACATAGCAGGCGGCGAATTTATCGTTAAAGCCGTTTCAATGCGTTGGAGAGAGGGATATTCCGCATTCGGCTGGATGAGGATCCCTACCGGGTATCTGCTCGATTTGTGGATGATTCTTATGTTTAATGATGATCACACTGAGCGCGCACTGAGCTTCAGAGGACCGGAGAGCGAGCTCGACTATCACATTTGGCCAGGCGATATGGCCCTTGCTGATACAGGCGCTTGTTCTGAGGTTCGCCCACCAACCCTCTTGTACCCTAATCAAAACGTGTACCATATGATTTAGCGGTGAGATGGAAGGCAGTGAAAAGGACTCGGTCCCCGCTGTGAAAGATTACTGTGGTGGCATCTGGACCAACACATGGTACCGTGTAGGCGTTCTTGAACCCAACAAGTGCCCCGCCGAAGATAATTGCGACTACAACGCAGCCAACAGGAGCTCTAAAGCCTAGCGTTACTTGTGAAGGGTCAAGTGAGAGCTACTCTCCATTTCGTCAAGCTGGGAAGGGCGGAAAATGCGCCGAGATTTTGTCTATCAACGGCTACTACTACTGTGGATCACCAATCCAGGAGAATATGGTAAGTAACGTAAGGAATCTCACCAGGTGGCTAGTACGACGACATGTGCCTCAATATAGAAGCATTAGAAGATTACTATGTCTCAGCTAGCTAGGAGGAACCCCGCAGTCGGTAGTGGCTGTGAGGCCCTGTGGACCGAGTATTGGGTTAGTATTGAGTTGTAAACAGAGCTTAGAACTTCTGTATAACTCCTCGGATGACGATGGGCCTCTACGTTACGTACCACGATCAGCAACGCAACGAAGAAAGGAACATGCTTCTGAAGAGGCTCAAGGCGCAGTATAAGTTAGCACCTGGGTATTGGGTTAAGGCTCCCAAGACGATTTGAAAAATCAAGAAATTATCCCATCTCCACGATTAGAGTCAATATACAGGGTAATTCATAAGAATATGCATTAAATGAGGTTACCAGAAGGTGCATACTGAAATAAGCAGCAAAGTAGCTTAAGCGAAGTCTGTGCGGTACTCCTTCCTTGCAATTTCAACTTGTTTCTTTTCTCTTTCATGATATTTGATGTTTTGAATGTTTTCAAGGCGTAAAGTTCAAACCAACACAACGAACGTAGCGCAACTAGCTCAGTCAGCGTCTCCCCCACTATAAGTCTGATATATTTATCTTACGCTAGACCCTCAGATATGTCTGACATCATCGAAAAGACCATACAATTTACCTACTGCCCTAGACGGGAGACCAAATCAGAACCTGGAGGCAGAAAGAACCCCGCCAATGCTCATTTTTTCCGCCATTGGGGATACCCTATTTATCGCACATACTATGGTCCCGGCTCTGACGAAAGCTGGAACGAACTACTTTACTCGTTGAAGAAACAGACCGGGCTAGGACTTGGAGCTTTTGAAGACGAAGACCAGAATGACGTACAAAAGCTCAAGGAACTTTTCCATCTCAACGCTTACGAAGATCCTGCCACTCTAGAAGGACTCGACGTCAAGGGGCTTCGACAGTTTTGCAACAAGCATCAGTTGGGAATATTCACAGCTTTTTCAGATTGTCTCTTTCATTTCGTTCTGATGGCTGATAAATCAGTGCTGGAAGACATAAAGAAAGGAATATTCGTGGTCAAGGCTATTTCACTGTCGTGGGATGGACGACCGGGGTGGGGGTGGGTAAGACTGCCAACTGGTTATTTGATAGAGCTTTGGCAACAGCTCCTGCGCTATAGGACCGATACCGAAAATGCATTGCACTTTCATGGACCTGAGGAAGACCTTGATACTTACATCTGGGCCGGGGATTTAGCTAATGAAGAGACAGGTCGGTGCTCTGAGATTTGCGATTTACGTTGTCATTATGGTAGAGAAAACATGTATGTTATGTTTTGACAGATCGGGGGAGACACAACTGTCTGGTCGCTGTAAGAAGCATCTCTTATTTCGTTCCTCGGTTCACGTCTTATGACAAGCAGCGTGAAGAAGTTCACGTTGGCCCATAATCAGGTTGGAACTGACTCGATAAGTGCATAAGCTACCATACCCTAGTCAAAGGACCTTGTCTAGCGTGGCCGGTTCGGAACTTTTAACCAACACAGCGTTGCATCTGGGTGGAGACAGAGTGCAGTTTAGAGCCAACAGCTCGGAATGCTACGTGCCAAGCATGTTGGTTCTGCATTCTCATACGTAAAACAATGAGGACTAACAGATGACCGTGAATTTTGAACAAAACGCACGCACCTTCCCTTGGCAACTGGGCCGCTGTAACCGCTGTAGCGAGCTTGAAATGCAGAACCATCACCGGGAATGTTCCGTTGTAGGATTGAACGTTCCGTGTTCTCTTTTTGCGTTCAAACATGCACCCTGCTCTCTTGAGAATTAACCATTGATTAACTTCGATTTCATAAGGAATGGTCTAATAGGTACTGTGTATTATCTCAATTAATCTGCATCTAAAAACCCTTTAATTCATGAACCCGTCACACCTATCAATGTTATGAAAAGGTATCTAGGGGTTTTGGAACACGTCAGAAGATGACAATTATTCATCATCGTCATCATCATCCATCCTCAGCTGTGGAATTGGAGGACCGTTCGCGCTGCTGAACTTGATCCTGGGACCATAGGTCTCTTGGGGATAGTATCCAATACAGATGGGCTTGCCGTAAAGGTCAGTAGCCTCCTGCAAGTCGCTGCAATCAGACTTGATCCACCAATTGCCGCCCCGAACGCGGCCAGTTTCAAGATCGTTTTCCTGCTCAATGGATTCGCAGGTATCGCCCGGCTGGACCACGTGAATAGGACATATCGGGGGTAGACACAGCTTGATACCCGCACGTATCTTGCGACAGTCAGCTATAAATCTTTTGTTGTGCACATATAGGTCATAGCCAGCAACACCTGGGTGGGCCTTGGCGATCGAGTCACACGTTTCGTTCCCTTTGGTCGTGTGGTACTTCTTCGTAGGGCAGAACCTTTCGCGTCCCTCTTCCCAGGGCGTTAGCGGGATATCCGTAGGACCAGAGCCGCCGCATTTCTCGTAAACCTCCACTAGTTTGGACCGGTAGAAGCTGTCGTATTCAGAGTACGAGGAGGATTGCATCATTTCTAGTTTGCGGCGGTTGCAATCAAGGCAGAGCTTCTCTTCGTGTTCCAGGTCCTCGGTGTCCTCTAAGATGTCTGATAGGCAAAAATGATTGGGTCAGTCTCTTGCCTCGTCGATCAATAAGCAAAACGTACCGTTGCAGTACCTGTTGGTCTTTGGATCTTTGTCACAAGTCTCGTTCCAGCCGGCCCAGATATAGCCTCCGTAGAATTGAGGCACATCATCTACCTTCTTCTCATTTGCGCAAGCACTGGCAACTGTATCGAACCAAACTTTCAGCGATGCAGAGCAAGTGGCCGTACATATCTCATCGGTCAGGGTTACGTTGCCAAGTGATGCGTAATAGCCGCCCTGTTTGAAGGAGCGTATATACACAGGACAGTCGATATCTGCAGACATTGCCTTCACGCAGGCGTCGCCGACGTTTTTGCGCTCGAGATCCTCAGCATAGTAGAGGCTGAAGGCGGCACTACTACCGAGGTACAGACTCAGCAAGGGAACAAGACGTTGAATGACAACCATTGTTATGAATAGTTGCTATGAGCAGCGTCGGCAGCACGGGATGCGAAATGATTATCTCCCGCGGCGTAAATCTGTGTTAGTAGTTGGTCTCTTGCCAGAACCGGTGGTTTTATTTGTACGAATAGAGCATGGAAAAGTAGGCAGCAGTCTCCATAGCACCAGTCATCTTGTCCCCGACCAGGCCCACTTCCATGTTACGGTGTGTTGCTAAAGAACTCCAGTTTCACGGCGCTAGCAAGGGTAGTTAACCCATGATCGCTGTTTTCTTCCTCGGCAAAGCACGCGGTGCTGGAGTAGCCCAAATCCTCGATACTGTATCACAAAGATTGAGCAAACTACGTAGAACTAAAAACCAATCGCCTCTAGAAAACAGTTCGTTGTTCATCTCCGTACCTTTGTTCGTCTTAGGTACTTTCGTGTTGCCATCTGCGAAGCTCAGAGTAATCTCCAGTCAAGCGTGTGAGCAGTTCAAACTACTCTGGAGTCGGCGACTTAGCGGTTGACAGTGATATATTGGAAGATGTCTGCAAGGTGTATCTAACAAAAGAGCAATTTTGATCATGATCATACAGCTCTCTGAAAGTCGGCTTCCATTTTATTTGATAATAATAGTTCGATTATGTCGATAGAAAAGTCGTCAGACACGTCGTCAACAGAATTCAAGTAAGCCCAGTCATATTCTTTATGGGTATCGTAGTGCTGAAAGTAATGGATTTCAGAACAGTCCCCAGTGCAGTCAAGTGCCGCATCTCCAGCCCAGATATGGTCCTCAAGATCCTCTTCAGATTCCAAGAAGTGAAGACAGTCCGCTGTCCTGCTGTTCCACATGAGGTATGTCCATAAATCTAGAAGATAGCCTGTTGGGATTCGCATCCATCCCCATCCCGAGTGGCCGTTCCATAGCAACGAGACAGCCTTGACAATATATTCACCTCTCGCTAAATCCATCAGGACAGCTTTGTCAGCTAGCAAGACGAAATCGAAGAGGTAGTCTGCCATGGCCTGACCCTCATGAGGTCTTGCGCTCACGCGTAATTCTTTGTTGGCTCTCATGATGATTTTAGTCTCCTTGGATTTCTCGGCTTTGCAAAATTTTCGGAGGCCACGGGCATCGAGTCCATCGAGTGTTGCAGTGTCTTCTTGAGCATTAAGATGGAATAACTCCTGGACCGTTCAGCGATTATCTTGATCTACTTTCTCCTTGCCCTCGTATGTACCAAATGCAAGCTTGGTCTAATGCTATAGGCAATAAAGAAGTGATTGCTAATAATCGTCAGATTCCTTGCTGTAGTAGGTGCGGTAGATACTAAAGCCCTATTTGCGGTAGTACTGGTGGTTATTGGGGTTCTTTCTCCCTCTGCGTTGCAGTTTAGTCCCTTGTGGGATACGCTAAACGTGGTCTATTATCTGGTTGATAACGTCTGACATCTTGGAAGAATTGGTAATAAGGATGTGGTTGTAAATCTTGTAGGCTTGCAAAAGTAATGGTCTAACGGGAGAGGAGGATAGAAAGAATAAAGATAAACTGAACCTTTAACCGACATAGCGTTTAATTGGGGTGGAGAATGGACCACAGCTTAGGCCCAACGGTTTCGAATACCATTATCCTTCCTATAGGCTACAGGTAAAAGGATATCCACCTGTTGGTTCTACAACTCCATTCACGGTTACAAAACGGAGAGGCTGAACTAAGACGCTTACACCGCTTAAGGGGCTTGCGCCATATTTTTCATCTGAAGGGATAAAGGAAAGGTATCATTCTTCTCTTGGTATGCATCGATGCAACGTCTGGGGTATTCAGTAACGGGTTTAGCTATTCGTGCTTGGTGGAGTCTCAACTTACGCCAATTACGCCGGATTATACGCTTTGATTGGATAGGCTAATATGCCAAAGACGCCAAAGACGCCGCTCATAGATTAAATACTGTTGACGAATCTTGTCGCAACGATCTCATAGAGCTGATTATGAATCAGTGGAAAGTACAAACACATATATAAGAGATTGTTATCAGAGCGAATCGAGAGGCTCTTAACATCTAAAACAATCACCATTGCACCACAAACTCAACGAGCTACCTCAGCTATGTCTATTACCTTCAAGCGGTATTGGCTCCCAGAAAAGAAAGGGGTTGACTCTCTACAGCTTCGAGACATCCCAAAGGAACCACCCACACTCGGTCAGATCTTGGTCCGGATCAAGGCTGTTTCTTTGAACTGGAGAGATGGCATCGTGGCTATTGTTACCAATCCTTTTTCAGGACTCGATGCTGTCGTCCCTGGAAGTGATGGTGCAGGTTAGTACATTGTCTACATGACTTCTATATGCCTACTGGCATGTATACAGGCATTGCTGAGGAAATAGGCGAAGGCGTGACTGAGTGGAAAGTGGGTTATCACGTATTCGCGAACTTCACACAGGACCATATCGCCGGACGCCTCACTGGCGAGATCGGCCTTACTCAGCTTGGAGGTGAACAGCAAGGTCTTTTGGGCGAGTTCTTCATTTTTCCCAAGACTGACGTTGTCAAGATTCCCGACTATCTTTCCTTTGCAGAAGCCTCATGCCTTCCATGCGCAGCCTTGACAGCTTGGAATGCATTGTACGGCCTAACACCTCTCCGACCTGGCCAGACTGTTCTCTTTCAGGGAACAGGTGGTGTTTATACCTTTGCGCTGCAGATCGCTCATGCTGCTGGAGCAAAGACGATTGTGACTTCCTCATCTGATGAGAAATTGGCTAAAGCGAAACATCTCATCGATTGCGCTCGGAGTGATATAGGTGATCAACTGTCCATGGTGCTCAAGTCTTGATTTTGACTTCGGAGGGACGATGGATTCTTCACAACTTTGCGTATCATGGTTTTATTAAGTACACGTTGCGGGCATCTTTATCACCAGATGTGTCACAAGCAAACCCCGAGTAGTTGCGTATCATGATATCATCGGAAGTGTCACTTTGGGTACCCAGCCCTTGCTCAATCCTGGCTATCTGAGTGGCATCACCGAAGGGTTTGACACGAATCTTGGTGTTGCCACCCAGCTGTTGGGTTTCATAGCTGAGATAAGCTGCTTGAGCCTCAATTCTGTGGATTTCTTGATGTAAGCTCAAACTTCTAGAAGTCATCTCAATATCGAGAGTAACCTTCAAGCCTGGAAGTGCCTTGCTGGTACGCCTTCCTCTCTGGAAGCTGCAGCCCATGCCTACTGCGGAGTTACACTCATCCTTCTCCATCGGAAGATGCGCAAGCACTTGGAAGCGCACAATGAGACATGGCTTGGTTTCGACATATCTTTGGAAACATGAAAGGATAAGATCGAAGCAGTCGTTCAGAGCCTGGTGGAATATATTAAGTGTGTGCCTGAGAACATGTTTTTGAATGTCCCCTCTTATTCCCATTATTTAGAGTGGGCGGTGAGGTCAGCTACCAAGAGGAAATGGAAATAGTGCGTAAGAGATTAGAAAGCTCTTATAAGAAACGAAGATTTAGGAATATATCACAAGCACTCGATGTACTTGAACAGTTGTGGATTGGTCGTCAAGTACAAGGCGTCTTGGGTGGGAAAAGGGCAGACTGGGAAAACATCTTGAGGTCTACCGAAGAACCACTTCTTCTAACCTAAGGCGCTAGATACCATACATGCTAGCAATATGCAACTCAACAAATGTGCCAAACGTGAGAAGAACATGGTCTGCAGTAACACATGGGTCAATCACTCACGCTCCTCGCGTGTAAAGGTTTTTGCCTGTTTTAAAACAAATAAGGTCCATAAAAGAACAAGTTTACTGTCTGTAGGAGGAGGCTACTCAACGAGCTAATTGGATTTACATCATCTATTTACACTCCAACACAGACCCAATAGTCAGCCCAGAGCTTTTCGCACCCACTACCAACTGTCGGGTTCCACTTAGCCAATTGAGCCATAGTAATCTTGTAATACTTCTGAATCGAAGCGCAGGTAGTAGTTGAAGCCACCTTATGAAACTTCTTACAGTTACTGACCATCTTGGGTTGAATTGGTGAGGGCGTCTCGATACCGTTGCTTGGCTTAGTCGGACTGCCACCAATAACACCGACACAAACGTTATATCCAGCCCAAAGACCGGCACAATTGCTTCCGACCGCAGGATTCCACTTCCCAAAGTCTACCAACGAGATCTTGTAGTAGTTCTCGATCGATGAACAAGTGGTTGTCTTCGCAACCATGTGGAACTTGTTACAGTTGCCGACCATCTTGGGCTGGATGGGCAGAGGTGTGGTAATCCCGTTCGACGGTGCCTTGGTCGGTGTAGAACCCTTCGTGGTGGTCTTGGTAGGAGGCTTCCATCCAACAGCACCAACACACACCCAATAGCCTGTTAATAGAGATGTGCATTTGCTACCGACAGCGGGGTTCCAGGAGTAAAAGGTGTCAAACGGAAGGTTGTAGTAGTTCTCAATGGAAGTACAAGTTGTAGTAGACTGAATCTGGTGGAACTTCTCGCAATTCTTGACCATGTTACCTTGAATAGGCGATGGTGTTGAGATGCCATTCGCAGGCTTGGTCGTGGTGGCTGTGGCTGCTGTCGTCGTAGTAGGCTTGTAGCCCTCAACGCTGACACACACCCAATAGCCAACCCATAAACCAGAACAGCTTTTCTCAACGGCAGGATTCCAAGCAACTAATTGGTCAAGAGGCAGATTGTAATAACGCTCAATCGATGCGCAGGTGGTGGTAGAAGTGATCTGGTGGAATTTGTTGCAGTTCTTGGCAAGTCCTTCTTGAATGGGAGACGGGGTCTGACCACCTCCAGTAGCTGTAGGCTTCGGAGAGGTGGCGGAAGGTTTCACTGTAGGCGTACCAGGGACACCAACACAGTAGTAGTAGCCAGCCCAGATGCCGTCGCAGTCTTTGCCAACGGCAGGATTCCACTCGAAAAAGGTGTCGGAGTCAAATGTACCGAAGTTGGATACGATCTTGGCGCAGGTCTCACCTTTCCCGGCCTGGTGAAATGACACACAAGTGTCAATCAGACCCTCCTGCGTTGTACTGGGCTTGGAAGGACCGGTAGGCTTAGGTGTGGTGCTGGTCATCATGGTTTTTGTTGGTGCGGCCGTCGGGGTTCCAGGAACACCAACGCAGTAGTAGTAGCCGGCCCATATACCACTACAGTCATCTCCAACGGCTGGATTCCATTTGAAAAACGTATCGAAGTCGAAAGTACCTAGAAACACAGCGATGGTTAGCGAAGCCCCGTGAATGATTAGAAAGTGAGATTTACCGTAGGTAGATAAGATCTTCGGGCATGTTTCACCCTTGCCAGCTTGGTGGAACGAGGTACAACTGTCAATGAGTCCGTCCTGGGTAGTGCTAGGCTTCGCAGGCCCTGTCGGCTTTGTTGAGGTCGCAGCCGTCTTAGTTGGGGGACTGGTTGGGGTACCAGGAACACCCACACAATACCAAGTATTGGCCCAGATGCCACTGCAGTCAGATTCAACAGCAGGATTCCACTCAATGAAGGTGTCCACGTCAAAGGTCTTGTACTCCGCGATGATCTTGGGACAATTATCTCCCTTTTTGGCCTTGTAGAAAGAAGTGCAGCTGTCGATCAAACCTTCCTGGGTAGGGCTGGGTTTGGGATCTTGTGTCGGTTCAGGAACGGTCTTCTTAGTCGTGGTGACTTTGGGAGGTTCTTCATCACGAGGAAGCCCATTGTTGACCTCGACGCAGTATGCATGCCCAACCTGGATACCACTGCAATCACTTTTCACGGTAGGGTTCTGACATGATTAGCAGAGTGCAGTCAGATGCATGGCAGTTACTTACATATTCGACAAATGTTTCGTGGTCAAGCTCCCAAAGATCTTCCAGGTAAGCGCAATCTTGGTCTTTGTTCTCCGACGTTTCCCAGAATGTACAATCCGAAGGGATACCCGGGTCTGTCGGTCCGTTCTGTCGACGGAACCTTCGTCCACGAACAGCTGCTGCTGTTACAGCAAGCAGCGCTTCAACAAACACATGGGAAATAAGCATGTTAACCAGGAATACCAACGAAGGGCAAAGGGTCGGAAGTGAAGTCCAGGCCTGTGTAACAAGCTTGGTATAATCGATTTCAGTTCTAAAGGTCCGACGAGCATGTTCATTTATTCCTCGCAAATTTCTTCGTCTAGTCGGGCTGATCGTGCACTCTGCACTCACCAATCCGGGTCGTCCTCCGTCGGTTCATCGTGTCATGAAAGTCTGTCGGCATAGAACTGCCAAGGCTGGCAGGATAGAATGTGCCGGCTTAGCATCTCGAACCAACAGCATTACAGGGGGTCATCCTCTGGATTGTTACTTCCGTGATAGTTTCGCTGTGCACTAGTGTTAGTACTTTGTACGCCCAACAAGACTTCGTGAGCGGTGAGCACACAGACGTTTTAGCCTGACATGAGTCGGTTGGTGCTTGGAACTTTATTTTCACTGGACTTCTGTGATCCGCCGCGGCCGGTGCCCAGATGTTGCGAAAACATTTAGTGGATAATCTCATGCATGTTGGTTCGTACCTACATAAAGTCACACTTGTCTTGCCACTAATGGACCCATTGGACCCTTGCAGCCTCGGCAATGAAGCCCTGTCGACCTGAGTAATGATTGACGCTCAGTAATTTGAACCCCTGTACGCCAAGTTGCAGGGCTTCAGCGAAGAATTTTACACGACCGTGATACCTATCTGAGTCGTGAAAACACTATCGCGACTCTTCATACGACCTTACAGATTGGGTATAATCTGTTCAGTCAAGCCACTAATGTTCACGAGCACTTTGCTATTGGTCGGTGAATGAGACTGTTGGGTAAATACAAAAGGACCTTTCTATTGACACCAGACAGCGGGAACTAGATACCCAAACGGCAAGAAGATGGAAAAAGTGGCGTTTCGGAGTTTTTTGTCATACCTACTTTGTATGGTAAGGTGAGTCTCGTTTGAACTGGTACTGGCCCCATCGCGAACTCTATCCCGAACAGTACGTACCTCGAACCATCACGAAATGTCATGGGATGTAAATTATAGACCATGGCCCTGTCTATGGAGAATCATGTGATGGTCTACGTGTCAACTCAAACCAGTAATCGTCTCATTACGTGTATTCCATTCTTCCGTCTAGGCTTGTTGCCTGCTTGAGAATGGCAGAATAATTGTAGCAGTAATTGGTGATAGGACTCCACATACTAGCCTACCCTAGAGCCTTGTCGGTTGGTTATGACAAGTATTCATTCTTCAACAGTAAAGTTCCAGGAGACAGGAAATGCATCATGGGATTTTTAAACTTATATTGAATGAATGGAACATGATTAACTGTGAATCTTGCACTATGACTACGAAGTACATACAGTCTCTGTTTGATAACGATTTGTAGTGTGGAATTGTCATCGAAAAACAATTTTAAGTTGGGGACAGTTTTAGTCTATGGAATGCTTATAGCTAACTACACATATCGTGCCCGTGAGTATCGTATCAATATTCCGACAGGCGTGACCCCAGATTGCGAAGTATTTCACAGCTCCTTTTTAGTTGAATCCCACCCAGAGACAGGTGCAACACACAGAGCCGTACCGGGGACCAGGCTCTCGTCACATTTCTTCTCAGTCAAAGATGGGTTGATAGCAAGCATAAGATCGTCCTCGCAGATGTCGTTTTCTTTACAGATACTCGTGCAAGTGTCCGACTTTGTAACGACATGCCAATCTCCACACATCAAGGTCGTGCCTTCGGCCACCTTTGCTTCTTTTGGGGGATCGGTACGCAATACTACCGGTCCGTTCGCACTGCTGCTCTTGTGTTTGACTATAGATGCCTTCAAAACACCTTCAATCGTGGCCTTGGAACCAAGAGGGGAAACGCAGATGGTCTTTCCATAGAAGTCAGTGCCTCCTTGAAGGTTTGTGCAATCGCGGTTGACCCATGAGTTGTACTTGGGAATGCTGTCTATGCGCAGGCCTAAAGCACTTTCGACGGTAAAGCAAGTGTCTCCTTTTTTGACGTAGTAAGTTTCGCATGCTGTAGGGAGACACAGCTTCAGGCCTGCTGGAACCTCACGACAATTCGCGATGTCGTCCTGATTGCCCATGTACAGAAGAGCGCCGGAAACGCCTGCTTCCTTAGAAATAGAGTCGCAGGTATCTCCCTCCTTGGAGGTGTAGTAGTTCCCACTCAAGCAAAAGTCCAGTTCCTTTTGCTTTGGTTTAAGAGGGGGTAGGATCTCAGTTGGTCCCGAACGGCCACATGTCTTGTAGATGTACTCAAGCTTATTCTTGTAGTACTCGTTATAGATGGAGTACTGAGAAGATTGCATTACAGCAAAACGCCTCTGATAGCAGATGTGGCATAGCTCCTCACGAGGTCTGCTCTCATCGTCACCTGGGCTAGAGAACTCGTCGATGATATCTGTCGTTTACCACAATTAGCTACCAGATTCGTGGGCTGTTATCGTAACAGGAAAGTTTACCATTGCAGTACTTCTTTGTCCTAGGATCCTTGATGCAGGTCTCGTTCCAGCCAGCCCAGATATTTCCACCGTACCGCGTGGGAGCGTTATTAGCAGATCCAAAAGATTCCCCAGCGCACTCCTTGGAAACTGTGTCGACCCATTTGCGAAGGGAACCAGAACAGGTCCCAACACAGATTTGGTCAGTCAGAGTAACGTTTCTGAGTGAGCCGCGGTAGCGAGGCTGCATGAAAGAGCGGATATACGGGTCGCAAGTAATATCGGCGGACAGAGCGCTGACACATGATTCTGGGAAACCGTGTGATTCCAGGTTCTCTGCTTCATAGATGCGGAAAGCACCTGCGCTGAAACAGAGACCAAGCACAACGAGATGTTTGAATAGAGCCATGATATCACAATCTCTCATCTGCTAGATGAGTTGATAGAGTTTCGAGGACGTGTGACTGATGTGGCGATCCAGATAACCCCGTAAATCCACGACTGGTTCAGTCGGTATATACAGTCGCTGGGTGAGATGGTAAATTCGACGTGACTCGGGACTCGATGGCCATGGGTTTGGTTACATAGCCCAGGTCTAGAACCAACCCACTTCGCTCGGATCCAAGATGAACAGTCTTTTGCTTTCGCTTGCATTTCTTCTGATGTCCGCAAGTATGTCGGAGCGATCGGACATGCCGAGGCAAGCTCTGATCATGCAGGGTCCGCCCCATCACATCGTATGGATTTGCTTTGCCAAGCCAAATGAGCGAAAAGAAATGACTTGTCGCCGCTCTGTATGTAACAATGTGTTGGTTGTTAGTTTGTTGTAGTCACTAGCCCAAAGACCCTCTGCCCCACGGAGCTAGTGCTCGGTTCATCAACCGAACCAATTGCCCGTGAATTACTTAGCACTGATTGGTGTACGGGTTCGGAGTGAAGCGATGAAGACCCGCTCTAGTTTATGGTTACTCCTTATGTGGGGGTATTAGGCCCTGAATCAGGCTTCGCCAGGGGGTTGGTCACAAGCTTCTAGCAACCAACAGCATGAGATGGCTGTTGGTCCTGTCCGAGGGCCGGATTGACTCGGCGGTTAGGGACCTTTTCGGAAATGGAGCAACATTTGTCAAAATCTTCAGCTCGGCTGTGGACATGGGGAAATCAATTGATGCCAGCGCCACGAGGGCCCTAATATACTTTGGCTATTTTATTGTTCTTACAGCTGGAACGTGGCCCTCAACCATTGCGCGAAGCTTCACAAATCTGTTGCGAGAAGATAATTTTGCATTTCCACACCCATTGATCGTCCACCAATCGTCTATACCTCAGCCTCAGCCTTACACGCGGGCAGGCTACAGCCAACATGCATTTACGCATGTGGTTGTTCGGCTTGCTGCTGCTGTGCCTTTGCGTATCAGTAGCAGCACAAGAAGACGACACTACATGCAGCGCTACCAAGCGCTGCAAGAACGGCTGCTGTAACAAGTCAGGCAATTGTGGTTTTGGCCCCGATTGTGAGTTTACTACATGTGAGCTGCTGAGAATATGACCGACTAAGTATGGAACAGATTGCGGAACAAACTGTCAATCAGACTGCGATCGAAAGTCTGAGTGTAACCCTGGGTTTGGTGCCAAATGGGCCGAGAGTGAAAAATGCCCTCTGAACGTCTGTTGCTCCAAACACGGATACTGTGGTGTAAGTGACTTTTCTTTGGGCTTTGACTTGGACAAGGAACTGATATCTTCAAGACCACCAAGGAATTCTGTGGCTCGAAAAAGGTTAAGAAACCGTCTTGTGATAAGGATGGCGACCTCAATCGAGTCATTGGATATTTCGAGGGTTGGGCGAAAACTCGTCCTTGTGAGGCTTTCTCCCCAGAACAGATCCCCATCGGACTTTACACCCATATCAATTTCGCTTTTGCCACCATTGACCCGAAAACTTTCGAGATCAAGCCGGACAAAGAGTCTGATATCCGGATGTATAAGCGGGTTAATGAACTCAAAAGACTGGATCCAGATCTCAAGGTCTTTATCGCAGTCGGTGGCTGGACCTTCAACGACCCGGGCCCGACCGCTTCCACATTCTCTGACCTCGCCGCATCCCTTCCGCGTCAGAGGGCGTTCATGAAGTCTCTCGAGTCTTTCATGAGTACCTACGGCTTTGATGGTCTTGATTTGGACTGGGAATACCCTGTCGATTCAGATCGAGGCGGTCGAGATGTCGATTACGCCAACTTCCCCAAGTTCATGCAGAGGCTGTACAAGATGTTGTCAGCAGCTGATAAGGGACTGAGTATTACACTACCTGCCTCATATTGGTACCTGAAGCAATTTGATATCAAGGCACTCGTGAGTTTAGTCGAATGCACATAATCAACAATCGTCGCTAACAGCTGCTCCCAGGAAAAAACTGTCGATTTTTTCAACATCATGTAAGCTTTCTGAATTCCATACCATGGTCATCACTCTGACAATAATTGAAGGTCCTACGATCTGCATGGTGCCTGGGACCACGGCAAGAAGTACACCCAGCCCCTTCTCAACGCCCACAGCAACCTCACCGAGATCGACCTTGCTCTAGATCTGCTCTGGCGCAACAACATTGACTCGAACAAGGTTGTTCTTGGCATGGGGTTCTATGGACGTGCCTTCTCAGTCCAGACTGGAACTTGCACCAAGCCTGGATGCCTATTCAAGGCGGCGGGTAAGGCCGGCGAGTGCAGTCGTGAGAAGGGTATCTTGTTGAACTCGGAGATTGTCACAACTCTGAAGAAGCACAACGTCAAGCCTGAGCTGTTCAAGGAGGCAGCTGTCAAGGTAGCCAAATGGGGCAACCAATGGGTCTCATACGATGACGAGGATACATTCCCACTGAAGACAGACTATGCGAAGTCTCGTTGTCTAGGTGGTGTTATGGTCTGGGCCATCTCGCATGATACTAAAGAGGCCAAGTTCAACAACGCATTGGCCGTTTCGCTGAAACGAGAAGTCTCATCTGGTATCATTGACTGGAACGAGAAGGCACATGAAATCAAGAAGATTCACAATGAGCAATGTCGCTGGACCAGTTGCAAGGAGGGATGTCGCAAGGGGTGGTCGCCTGTCTATCGAAATGACAAGCATGCTCGCAAAGGCGAAATCATGTTCGATGAGACGGGCTGTGGCGGTGATGGTGGCCATACCTTCTGTTGCCCTGGTGGTGCAAAACATCCTGAGTGCGGGTGGTATGGACACAACAATGGCGATTGCCCCAACTACAGCACCTGCCCCGATGACAAGACTGAAATCGGCTCTATGCAGCTTCACTGCAATGGAGACGGCAACTACCAAACGGCCTGCTGTTCCACTGACGTGGATGCCATGAAGGTTTACAACACCTGCGAATGGGGTCAGTACCCGAATTGCAACGATCAGGACGACTGTCCCAACCCTCTTGGTAACAAGAACATGGGTGAACCCAAGGCCATATCTGCTTCGGGATCAGGAGGCGGCAAGTGCAATCCGTTGAAGAACACTCTTGGCTTACCGGTTTCCGGTAACCAATTCCGCAAGTTCTGTTGCGATGTCAGGGACGAGAAACTTCGCTTTGGGGACTGCAGGCCATACAGGGACCAAGGCCCGGCACCCGATCCTGAGCTGAGAGGCTTCTGTCGCAGTGGCTGTCCTCCCGATCGCGTCCAAGTTGCTATCGACACCGAGATTGACACCTGCTCTCTCGTAGGAGTCGGTGGCATGGCTCATTGCTGCAAAACCGACTATTATGAGGAGTTTGATTGGGAGAATCCGAAGCTGGATGCTTTCAAGAACCAACTCAAGGCGTGGAACAATAAACCCACTTGTCCGGCGGAGAAGGAAGAATTCTTGCTACGGCGTGGGACCTTGCTTGACAGCGTAGGGGCCAACGCCTCGTTTTCCATGGATCTAGCTCCAAGGGCATCCAAGGGGACCGATGATGTTTACGACCTGGAGATTCTCTTGGCCAGAGTCATTGCTGGTACTCTTGCCAAGCCTTTGCTTGAGGAAATGGCCAAGATCTGGAGCGATGCGGTGGAGGATGAATATCCTCACTTAGTCTATCGCTTCTTGGCCTCCTTGAGAAAGCTTATTCCGGAGTGGGAGACTGAAGATCCGGAGATCATGGCACGCTTCGTCATCTGCGACCCTAAGAAGGCCAACGCTATGAGCGCTGGCGTTCAGGGTCTTGGTAGTGACGGCAGCAAACTTGTGTTCAACTGCAGCATTCCTCTATGCGAGGCCGACGGCACTTGTAACAATGAAGTTCCGGAAGCGCTCAGGGTACGTCGCGAATCACGAATCAGTCGTGCCAATCATGTGGAGCTTCATAAGCATCACTTGTTACACGTTCGCCAGGCACCAAGCCCGGTCGAGAATGAGATAATTATTACGGACGCGGACGGCAACCAGGCCAGCTGGGAATACCAAATACAAGCGGTATGACTACCTTTCCTTGCTTCCAGCTTCAGCAGACACGCGACTAACCTGTATACCTTAGCACCCTCCTCCAAAGAAGATGAACCCAAATCACCCAAGTTTCGAAGAGGCAGCTACGTTCGTGAACAGAGGCGATTGCAAAGATCGTCATATAACTGGAGTCCCCTTCTATGTGGAACTACCAATGATGCAAAGTATGTGTGCATTCCTGAATATTGTTCTTCCTATCCGACTAACTTGATAAACAGCCGAGCATCCTCTCGATAAGGTTATCATAAAGAACTTTATGGAAATGGTAGCCACAGGACGGTAAGTCCATTGATGATACATCTCTATAACAGGTGAATGCATGCTGACATCCACCCAAGTCTAGTGTCTCAAAAGCCCGAGGAGATGAAGCCTGCATCCCGGTACGGCCCAATACCTATTGAATTCTTTGAGGAAATCCTTCGCTTGGGCGTTGACTACGGTGACTTCCCCCCAATTCGCGGTAACCGCCGCTACGATGACCCTAACCTCTGGAATCGTATCTTCGAAATCCTGGGTAGTTATGATAATCGCGTCAACTTTGTCATCGCGCATTCTGACATTAACTATGTCAAAGGCAAGGTAAGTCAAGCTCCACCACAACTGGGAGTCGACGGTCAAGACGCAATGTCCAGCTAACTGCTTTCCTTCCCAGTTGATGACACTCGACAATCCTATCTCTCTGGAACCAGGTGAACTTGAGGAGGATTTACGCAAAAAACCGACATGGGTTTTGCAAGTGATCCGAGCAACGTTCGCAGTCTTTGACTATCTCAACATGGAGCCCACATCTTCAGAGCCCAGAAGCCCCAACACAAGCGGCAAACTCCAAAACATCATCGCCCAGATTATTGAGCAACTTCTTTACGCTGAGAAGCTCTACGAGGACCATCATCCTGGGTCGAAGATCACCATAGCCCTGTATTTCAGGGAGTGGCTGACGGACTATTTCGAAACAGTGTCAATAAACGCCAGAACATGGCTTGTGGATGTGATGAAGAGAATCCTAGAATTCTATAAAAACAAGAAAGGCAAAGATGCTGACAAGGCAAGAGAGATGATTTACGAACTCAGAGAAGGCATTGCCAATCTTGTAATCGATACGAACTGGGACACTCTCTTGGATGACGATGTGGAAATGGGCGGAACATGATGCCCGTGATTTCCGGTGGTGACATTTGAGAACTGGTTCATATAGATACATACGCGGAGGATGACTGTATCCCAGCACTAATTGCCATTCCTAATCAAATGTGAATCCTTCCGCCCCTACCTCTCTTTGTGCTGTTTGAGGTTGACTGCAACGTTCAAATCGAGGTGAAGACAGGTTCCCAGCCCACAAGTAACTCTCCAGACCTTCTTCCGGACCCTCATATCGAAACGTGTAGTATTTGCCTATACCAGATTCCCTAAATTCCAGGAGCATTCCCCAAAACTCCAGCAAGGAGCCCGTTGACACTCTTTCCCAACCCCAGCCACCATCAAGCTTGTCCCAGTCGTAGCCAACTGCCTTGACAGCGAATTCACCGTGTGGAATACCGTTCAGAACCGCTTCGTCTGCCACAAGCACGAAGTTGAAATCCGCCCCAGCCATCTTTTCCTCAGCCTCGGAGTGCTCTTGTATGCATATTTCTCGTATACCCTCGATCGAGAGACCTGACAGTAGGGACGGATCTTCACGTGGAAAGAGGCGAAACAGGTCTTTTATAATGCTTAGGTCGCGATCGTACTCCGCTGCACTGGTGTAACGTCTCTTTTGCCATGCTTTGTCCTTTTTCCGAAACGATTCTTTTTCGTAATAGCCGAATGCTAAACGAGTTTGTTGTCTTATAGCACCAAGAAGTGTCTCCCAGTGCTCATCAGAAGAAGGTCCGTAGTAGGTACGGTAGATTGTAAAACCCCAGAACTTATAATATTTGAGGTTTTCAGGGAGCGTCTTGTCAAGTGGCGGTGTCTTGGACCCCAGAGGACGTTTTGGGGGACGCCATACACAGTCGATCATCCATGAGAGGTCGGTCATAGTTGTTGGTGAGGAGGTTTGCAGGAACGTATGTTGATGAAGAACGAATACCTAAGTTGGAAAAAGGTGCCGGGCTGAGCCTGTTATATGTTTGGAGAGTGTGTACGTAATCATTATTTCAGCGGGGCGATTGGACAAGGTGATACGGTCTAAACGCAAAGTTGTGGTCCAATCAACATCCCCACCATTTAGAGGTACGTACTCATTGAGTTCTATAGCACAAGTATACAAGTCCTGACAAGCAAACTTGCTTTGTTATTAGCCCCGCCAGCTAATAAGTGAAGAGTCTTTAGGCTCTCACCATAAACCTTTAATATACATATTGCACTCCACAATCGGACCGGACCAATTGCCCTGGACGTCATGATTGCTGATAGAGCTTATGTAGCCCGAGGACGTTTCGCACTCGCACTTTACATTATAGCAGGACTGTTTCCCTCGCACAGCACAATGGCTGATGCGCCGACAATGTTCATGTTCGACCATCGTTTCTTGCAATCGCCGTTCGGCGCGCGATAGCTAAAGGGGAGGGCATAATGGCCACGATGAATTGATGGAGCGGCATAGAGAGACCTCTGGGCAATATCGGAATGCTCCACTTCGAAACTCTGATCATAGACACCAGATACGATAAGGAAGCAAAGTAGTCAAAGTTGCTATGATCTAATTAGTTCCTTTATTACCTATACAAGACTGAGCATGCTAACTACCAGGTAGTTTTAATTGTGTAATCTAGTACAGGTAATAGCAAAAGACCCGAAATAGAAAGCAACTAGGTCAAGCAAAAGATAAATAGCTAGAACACAGTGACCAAAACAGACTCGTCCTTCAAGTAAACCACAAATGGACAGTGCTCAAGGGTAAAGCCGACCTGAAATACGGCAATGCCACAAGTCCCGTCTGTCCATGAATGCAGCATCTCAAAGGACTGACGGTCGATGATCTTAACAGATCCTGCTGTGGTGCCGGCAATGACATATCGCCCCTGAACTTCTATTGCACTGATAGCAGTGCCATTGCCATCAGAGCTTGCCAGCTCCCTCGCGATGCCGTCCATCGGGGACAAGGCCCACGCTCTAACAGACCCATCCGACCCTTCTGAGATGAGGGTATCTCCAACTAAACGGAGATGCGATACGTTTTTAGCTTTGCTTCCGTGGCCCACGAATATGGCCGTACAGCTTCTAAAACAAGATATTCGAGTTAGATGGATAGTTGTCCACTCAGTTGACGTTAAGACCTACCCAGTCTCCGAGTCCCACACGCGAATGTCACCGTCGGTGCTGCTGGTGGCAACTCTCTTCCCGTCAAATGCCAGGCCATGGACATGACGTCTATGACCGCGAAGAACGTGCAAGCACTCTCCTGTCTGTGCACTCCATACCCGAGCATCTGCATCATAACTGCCGGATACAATCACGTCGCCATGGACTTGGACATCTCGCACTTCGGCAGTATGTCCACGGAGAATGTTGCGTGGCTCGATTTTGCCAGATTCGAGCCTCCAGAGTCTAATAGTAGTGTCTCGGGAGCCAGAAACAACAACGCCGCTTTCGAGAACGGCAAGACAGCGTACAGCCAAATCGTGCGCTCGAACCGAATTCAGGTTTGCTCTATTACTATCTTCTAGTCGCATTTCCAGGAGAGAGTTCGCTGGCAGGGCTCTTACCGATTGTTTAGGTCAAGAACATGGATTTCGCCGTTCAGGCTGCCAAAGATGACGCTGCTGTCCAGACAAGCAAGACACCAAATGTCTTTCACTTGCGCGAGGACTTCGACAGACTCCGTCACTAGGTCAACTCTATAGACGCATCCACTCGCAGAAGCGACCAACAGAAAGGCGTCATCAATATGTAGTGCTGTGATAACAACGCGTCTCTCTGATAACGTCGCTGTAAAGGGTACGTCTTTCAGTGAAAGTTGATCGCTTGACTCCATGGTATTAAGGTGTCTGTTGCGAAGTGTCGATGAAGTGTAGAAGTTGAAAGTAAGAGTTGAGGGTAGATGCTGCCTTCTAGATTACTTGCATTGAGAGTTGCGCAACAACTCGTTGGGTTTTTATTTGGAACAGTATGGAACGTCTCGAAACGACCTAGAATGATATGATCAAAATATCACATGTTCCAATTTGTCAGGCGTCCAATAGATAGGGCGCGCGATGACGTTCAACTTGTCGATCAAAGGCGCAGTTTCTTCCTTGGGTGTGGTAGGGAGCCGCCGACATTCGCGGGGTGTCTCAGCACATTTATCCGAAGTATGGTGAGAAGTAGACCACAAAGTGGATGATCTGCAGTCGTCGATACACTACAATCCAAAACACTGTCAAATGAACCCATGAGCGAGGCTGAACCACGAACTAACTCCCGTCCCGCGACATATAACCCGCCGCGCCCTAAAAGGGTTTGCATGAGCTTCACCTGAAGACAGGGCTCACATACAGAGTGCATTATAGAGCGTTTCAATATATCGATATAAGATATAGAAGGATGAAACCGCCAGGCTGCATCGATTAGAGTATTGCCACAAATCAACTCCAAAAGATAGCTAATAGGCTCATCTATTGAAATGGTCAGTTCAAACATGGCCCAGTCGGAGGCAACATATTCGGGGAACAAGAACTGCATCTTTGGGACATTTGCTTACGGAAAGTAAAAAGCCGTGATCGGATGAATTTGGCATTATCCGCGGCTGGTACAAGTTGTCAGCTCTGCACTTTTGACCAGAGCCTCGAAGTATTTACTTGAGTGTCAACGACAAGTTTGCATCATTGATTCTTGTATCAAGCAGCACTTTGAGTAAACATAATTCTTCAGTTCCTGTGTTTCTATAAACGACCCCTGCTATGCAGATCCTATCCGATGTTTATCCATTGAATTGCTCCACTATGCATACCCTGGACCTCCATCATTACGCAGTCGATGAGGATAATGAATACTAGCCTCTTAAGATGGACGATAACTCTCTTGATTTATTTGAGACACTTTATACTATGAGTTTCAAGGCTAAATATATGCAGGACGGGCGTGTTGGACTGCAGTGATGAAGACAATGATGTGGAGGTAAAAAAATGACTGGTTGCGTTTCATAACCACAATAGTATGTGTAATCTGTGCACACGCAACCACCAGCGTTCTCATCAACTAGAAGCATTGAGTTTATCATACAAACCTTTGTAACGATTTTAGTCTGATAACCTCAAACCTAAGCATTATTGTAATGACGTATCGAGACATTCCTTAGTATCACGACGGTGAAAGCCACGGGTATACCTGTTCCTCGGCTGCATACAAGATCTGCACGGGAATAAGCTGATGAGCCGGAAGGATTCTGCCCAGGTACGGATAGATCGTGAAGAGTACACAAGCGAACGATCGCTTACTACCGAATCTGGTAGGTCTACACGTAACCTGACCACTTGGCTGCAGATGATCCGGCGATCTCCCATACTGAGGGACGAGTCACAGGCAGTGCGACGCTGTAGGTTTCACTCGATATAGCGATCTGATAAAATATAGTTTCAAACCATACTGTTGATCTCCCGGGCTCATGTGCTGTCACCGAATTATGACGTCTTATCGGGATGGATCCGACCTGATGGACACTTAGCGTAACTCTCGAATGGACCTTGTGCATATATGAGACTTCGCTGTTCAGTCATAATTGTTCAACTACTTGTGGTTCGTGAGTGGTTATACCAGCTCTGAACCCTACGTCACCCAGCTCGGTCTACTGATCGATAATTGTCTACGGGCAATATTTCTCATTTTCCTGCCGAACATTGCAGCATTCTATACCCTGGACCACTAAAACCTTTGCAAGACCCAATGAACGGCTCTTATACCGAGAGAAGCCAGCCTTGGCTCCACGGTCTTTTTACCGTCTTCAAACAGTTTCATCCCAATTACGTGAACCGAAAATTCATGCACGGGGAAATACGAAAACAAGGCGGAAAATTAGCATGCAACGGTGTAATTTACCCACACTCTGGATCATTGAGTTTACAACCCTAGTAAAAAAAACCACAAAACCCCACTACAACGAGACAAAGCAAAGACCTTCATTTACAGACCGCCGATCACGAGCAGAAAAGTTCTCTTTTTCCGAAAAACAGAAAATGGAGGTTGCAAGTTTAGTCAAGAGCTCAAAATCGGCAGTAAACCACGGCAACTTCATCTTCGCCGTAACTAACCTGATCCCATCCACAACCTAACCTTATGAGGAACGCCGTTCCGACTACGGGTAAACCTGGGGTAAATACAACCCCAGACTGGAAAGGCGGAGGTGGAGAAAGATGGGGATATGGCCTGTCACTTTAGTAATGCTATTCCCGAGACAGTTAGTGAGGCTATGGGGACGATGGGACTAACGTCAGTTGACCCGTAACTGAAAAGAAAAGGCCCGAATGTTTATTAACACGATGCTACCATTGCAGGAACAAGTTCCATTACCAGAAGTCTCCATTATGTGAATCACCAGGTTATTGAGCAGTGGATGGCCCGAGGCTATGGACAGGTGATGGACAAAGTTGGCCGATGAGCGGGGAATGTACCGGCCGGGTGGTTTGATTGAGATTAGACGACTGTGCGTTTATGCAATATAAAAGATGGAAACCCAACGTGAATTATTGTTGTTCGGTATCGAGACCAGACAATTCATCTCGTCATGTATCCTACTTCTGTTTCTGGCCTTGTGGCCTTGCCGTTCTTGACTTTGGCTTTGGCTGCGAATGTTATCACTGATGATACTCACTTCTATGGACAATCCGAGCCTGTTTACCCAACACGTGAGTTTACCTGATACCTCTTTGAAGATATTGACTGACCGGATTTATAGCGGAGCAAGCTGAGATCGGTGCTTGGGCTGATGCCATCACTAAAGCAAAAGGTCTTGTTGCCCAATTGACTCTCGAAGAGAAAGTCAACCTCACAGCAGGCGGTCAATCAACAACGGGCTGCTCTGGTTTCATCCCTGGTATCCCCCGCGTTAACTTCCCCGGTCTCTGCCTCAACGATGCCGGAAACGGCGTTCGTAACACAGACTATGTTTCTTCCTTCCCATCAGGCATCCACGTTGGTGCAAGCTGGAATGAGGAATTGACGTACAGCCGAAGTTACTACATGGGTAACGAAGCCAAGACCAAGGGAGTAAATATTCTTCTTGGACCTGTTTTCGGCCCTCTTGGTCGTGTTGTTGAAGGTGGAAGAAATTGGGAGGGTTTCTCGAATGATCCTTATCTTGCGGGTCAGCTTGGAAGGGAGGCGGTTGGTGGTATCCAGGACGCTGGTGTTATTGCTTGTGGAAAGCATTGGCTTGCGCAGGAACAAGAAACGCATCGTCTTAATGCTGCCATCACTGAAGCCCAGCCCGTCTCGTCCAACGTTGACGACAAGACTCTTCATGAACTTTACATGTGGTAAGTACCCAAAACCGCAACGTACCTAGAAATCGACTAACCAACATATCAGGCCCTTCGCCGACGCTGTTCATGCCGGTCTCGGTAGTATCATGTGCAGTTACAACCGCGCCAACAACTCCCAAGCCTGCCAAAACTCCAAGCTCCTCAATGGTCTTCTCAAGGGCGAGCTAGGATTCCAAGGCTTTGTTGTTTCTGACTGGGGTGCTCAACACTCTGGTATGGCTTCAGCTCTGGCTGGTATGGATATGGCTATGCCTACCAACAAGCTGTGGGGTGGCAACCTGACTGCTGGTGTCAACAATGGTACTATTCCTGAGGCTCAGCTCGACAACATGATCACACGAATTCTAGCTCCTTGGTTCCAGTTCAACCAAGATGACTCTTCCTTCCCCTCCCCTGGCCATGGCATTGCCGCCAACCTTCTTATCCCCCACCCTATCGTCGACGCCCGCAATGCTAGCTCCAAGTCCACCCTCTGGGATGGTGCTGTCGAGGGTCACGTTCTCGTCAAGAACACCAACAAGACACTCCCCTTCAAGCCCAACATGAAGATGGTCTCCTTGTTCGGCTACTCACACAAGGCTCCCGACAAGAACACCCCAGAGGCTAAGGAACTATACACCATGTTCTCTCCCTGGTCCATCGGTGCCCAGAGTGCAAACATCACTGAGCTCAACACTGGCTTCATGGGTAACTTGAGTCTCTCTTACTCTGCCATCGCACCCAACGGTACTCTGTTCACTGCTGGTGGTTCAGGTGCTAGTGCTGCTAGTTCCATGAGTGCACCTTTTGATGCTCTTCTCTACCGCGCTCGCAAGGAGGGTACTGCTATGTTCTGGGACTTTGAGAGCTGGGATCCTGCCGTCAACCCTAACACCGAGGCGTGCATCGTTGCTGGTAACGCTTGGGCTAGCGAGGGCTGGGACAGACCCGGTTTGACTGATGACTACACTGATAGTCTCATCAATAACGTTGCCGACAAGTGTGCCAACACTATTGTTGTCTTGCACAACGCTGGTACTCGCCTTGTCGATGGCTTCATCAGCCATCCCAACATCACCGCTGTTATCTTCGCCCACCTTCCCGGTCAAGACAGCGGTGAAGCTCTTGTGTCTCTGTTGTATGGCGACGAGAACCCATCTGGTCGATTACCTTATACTGTTGCCCGCAACGAGACCGACTATGGTGTTACGCTTAAGGCTGATCTGACCATGGCTCCTCATGAATATCAGCACTTTCCCCAATCTGACTTTACCGAGGGTGTCTTCACTGATTACCGCCACTTCGACGCTAAGAACATTACACCTCGTTACGAATTCGGTTTTGGCCTTAGCTACACTACCTTTGAGTACGCCGACCTCAAGATCTCCAAGTCCGACGCTAAGTCTGACGAGTATCCCACCGGCGCTCTCACCGAGGGTGGACGCACCGACCTTTGGGACGTTGTTGCTACCGTGACTGTCAAAGTCAGAAACACCGGTGATGTCTATGGCAAGGAAGTTGCGCAGTTGTACGTTGGCGTTCCTGGTAAGGAGAATCCTTCTAAGCAGCTTCGCGGTTTCAAGAAGCCTAGCATAAAGGCCGGTGAGGATGTTGATGTTACCTTTGATCTTACTCGTCGTGATTTGAGTGTTTGGGATGTTGTTGCTCAGGAGTGGCAGCTTCAGCAGGGTGATTATGCTGTTTATGTTGGACGAAGCAGTCGGGATCTTCCTCTTGAGGGAACGCTATCCATCGAGCAATAAGCTTTGAAGTTTACGAGTACATAGTTAAAGATTAGTGTAAATACAACTGTCATGATTAATGCGACATCATACCAAAATGTCTTTTGGCAGCCTGTAAGGTGACGAAATGATAATTGTCTAGGGCACGATCTATCTACAATACTCCGGCAACGCCAGTAGTGGCGGTGTATCCAAAAGAAAAGAGAAAACGAAAACGAGGAGAAAACAGAAGGAGAAGAAGGAAAGGACGAGAGAAGAGCAAAACAAAAAGACAGAAAACCCAGACAAGGCTAAAGTCCATGCCAATCGAGCCGCAAAGTATCTAGAATACAAACGCGCCGAGCAAAGCTAAAGTGACAGAGAAGACTGAGCCCGCCATCCCGACGACCTTGGAAGCCGTTGGATCATTGACCTGATGAATCAGAAGAGCAGTCTGAGCGACCGGTTCGCCATCCTCCGCGAAGATAGCCTTGTACTCCTGGCAGAAAGCGTCTCGGTCGACATTACACAGGACCGTAGGATCTCGAATTGCGGACGTGAGGGTAGGGTCATCAACCTTATTTTGAATAAGAAGCTGTTGTACACCACCAGAGACAGATGGGAGATTTGTGACCTAGGATGAAAGGTTAGAGGAAAACATGGTTGAACTAAGAAGAACGTATTTACACTGGACAATTTGACAATGGAAACAGTAGGCTTCTTCAATAGTACGCCACGGTACAAGACTCGTTTGAAGCGGCTGATGTGCTGTTTGTAGGCATTGGAAACATCAACAATCAACTTCTCGGGATTGTCAATCTCAGCGAACGTGTGGTAAGAGACATGAACCTTTCTTGTTGGAGATTCAAAAAGTACGATGAAAGTAAAATTTCGATATGTATGATCATCCATTTGCATACTTATTGTAAAACAGGAAGTCTGAGGTAATGGAATGGAGGTAGTATGAAAGATTGCTTGGATCTCGGATCTTATAAAAGGTGGGCGTCGGTTGCGCCGCCTCCCATCCTGACGGTCATGGCAAGCGGAGTCACTAAACTCAGCCTTTCGACTCGGTTAGATGTTAGTGTTCATGTCATGCAGTCATGTCCGAAAAACGTAATTAATTGGTGAGTCTTGATTGGCTAGCAAACAAAACAGTTGCTGGCGTCAGGTACACCGCTCATTTGGCCAATCATTTGGCTTACCTGCGATGACGACCATTTCTCTACAGCTGTAAAATTGGAGCGTGTATGCCCCCAATACGATAAAAGAAGTATTTCAATCATTCACAGTCGAATGATCCTTATGTCTTTACCTTTAACCCTCGGGAAATGATATTTTTCTTCATTTTAGCAGACTGAAAGGAGATCCAGTATTGGATATTATGTCCCTCGAGCTGGTGTATTAATCCTCGCAGGCAGTTTCGTGTCGCGTCGCGTTCAGCGATAGACCATTCTCCAGCTCTAGATTTATAGAGCTACGGCCCTAGGATGGGCTATGTAATAGTGTTGATGTTACAGAGGCCATAACTGAAAGCGAACAGCGGGAACGAGGCAATAGCAATGTCAAATATGACGATGAAGGTAGAAGGGATAGTGGCAGTTAGATCTCGTTGTTACCGAGTAATGGAGGTAAAAAA
>NW_022158081.1:0-22329 GCF_003316985.1 Fusarium coffeatum
AATCCCCGCTGTTGTATGTTTTCTTGCCTTTTTGACAGATTAGCCTCTGTTCCTGTGCTTGCACCACGCATCTCAATTAACGCTTCTTCGTCCGCCTCAACACCAAAAGCGAACTTTCTCCTCTACCAATTTACTCTTCCATCTTCCTTCTCCGATATCTCTTTCCCCAAAGAAAGCGCACCAAAACACAGCCAAAATGACACAACGCCTAAAGCACAGCCGGGGTGAAGGATACCGTGACTGTAACTTGCAATACATTTCTTCAGTGGGCTGTAGGGGACTGCCACTGAAGCGCACGTGACCTTGAACCATTCATGCGCTGAAGGATGCTCCCGAGCCAATTCGAGAGTTTCATTTGTGCTGACATTATTTTAGAGAGGCTCAGCTGGTAGGGACACATCTTCACTCCGGTCATTGACGACGCTCTCGTAGGCGACTTCGCCCAGCCCAGCCTGTTGGCAGCACGCCGCGGCAGTGTTTGTGCATTGATTGCGCAGTCTTTACCATCCAAATCGGGCGAATGGTTTAGTGGTATAATACTCCCTTAGCATGTTCGCTCCTCCGAGCCCATCATTGGGAGTGGTCCAGGGTTCGATTCCCTGTTCGTCCAACTCAGGTGGTTAGATTCCACTGTTATCCACATTTTTTGCCGTTGATCGTAACATTCCAGCCGTAGTATAGTGGGGTGTCCCTGTGCTTAAAGTTTTGCTGTACTGGCAGCGGACCTACCCGGGAGTTACGGCGTTAGCAAATACATTAGATATCTTCAAGTCCGGTAGTTGCTATAACTGCTTCAATTCTATTGTTTGTACAGTGAAAATGCCGGGATTCTATCTTGTCTTTTCTATAAGAGCTTGGCTCCTATTGAATTGCCTCGTAAGATTGGCGACCGTTAAGGTAGTGAACAGTTTTCTATGTTCCACGACAATGATACGACCAGGGACGGAGATGCAGCTCTTCAACGGTCTAAGGTCAAGGGATGTGGATGGATTACTCCGGTATTTGATAAATAATAGAAGTTCTTTTCTGTGTATGATTCCAGGAGTGGAGGCGCTGAATGAAAGAGGTTGGTCCAGCTAGTTGTCGCGCTAAATTGTCAGAACAGATCAAGAGAGTCAAAAAGATTAATGAATTTCAATCCTATTAGGAAGTTTTTTCTGGCGTTAGCTATGTCTTTTTCGAGATTCTGAATCTTTTTATTCCAAAGGTGCGTTGAACAAAACAACATAAAAGATGACGCTGTGTTAGAAAGAAGAGGGCACAGGTTCTTCATCATCAGCCAAATGGCCGATTCTATCGTAATCCGCCTGCAGGGTACTCAATCTGGCACAGAATGTGATGAGTATCAATCTTGAGGTGTTGTGTAACGTTAAACGCCGAGATTGACCAGGCACGAATCCAATACCAGTCAGAATTCAATGGTTCCACCATCGGGAATTGGCCCCCACATTAAGGGACAGCTGTTCTCATTCGCCAAACGTCAGGGGGGACTCCCTGCACAAGCCAGCCTGTCACTAATCATATTGACGTTTTCCCACGTCAAACCAACATCCACCACACCATCATCTCATCGTATCTCATCTCGTATTGCATCTCACCGTCTGCAGCCTTACTAGATATCCACGCTCGCTCACTCACTATTCACATGTTTTTCACGTGAAATACCGCTCGTTTTCCCCCAGGGTCAGGTCAGGATGGTCCGCGCCTTTAATCTCCGCCTCGCCCTTCAGGCAACCGCTATCAAAGTCTCGGCAAATCTGGTCACTCAGCTCATCATACACCTGAGAGCGCCCGGCGGCCACTCTCCCTTCGATGAGCAGCAGGTCATAGAATTCGCCATTTATGGATTTGTCGGGTCGCAGGTCGGCAATGTCATCCAATTTATCCTCGAGGACTGCTTCCCGACTGGTCGCGCCATGAGGGCCAATGAGACCTTGCCTCAGGTTCAGGGCGACGCCAAGCAGTTGGAAGAAAAGAAGGATGACGACAAGAGAGGAACGAAAAAGTCATATTTCAGCATCAGTCCTGACCTTATTTGGCGCAACGTTTTGGCGAAACTCATTCTCGATCAAACTATCGGTCTGGCTATCAGCGGCAGCGTCTTTCTCATCTGCACCAACATCGCCCGTGTGGAAAGTCCCTTGATGGTTCTCGACGTTATTGGCAATAGGCTATGGCCTCTCATCAAAGCTGGCTGGCATATTTGGCCGTTAGTAGCCATATGCAACTTTCTCTGGGTACCCTTGCGATCAAGAGTTCTTGTGGCGGTCTGTGTCGGGTTTGGCTGGAGTATCTTCTTAAGCATATTTGCCATGAAGAAACAGCATTGATGGTGTAATTCTATGGGATTGACTTGGAGTTTGGAGTCTGCAATGAGCGATGTATGTGTACAGTATAGAGATATTCCCTACGGAGCGCTTTTCTTTGTATCTTGGGCTGGGAGTTGTGGAGTTGGGCATGAATTGGTGCAAAGTGGTCAGAGTGTATTCTATGGTATGCACGATACAACTGTGACTGTTTCAATGGTGACGAGGAAGGCTTGTGGCAGTGATAGATAGCCATCATTTTGGAATTCGACATTGTCTTGGTCTTGCTCATCACAATCGCACTTAGGAAGCTCATTAAAGTAATGTCTTTTGAAACTTAGAGGGCTCGGCTTGAGGTTGGGTCATTGTTTATTTCTCTCTGTTTGCTGAGGCACTGTAGGCATTGAGCATCAACAAACAATTATCTGATGCAAACCAAGATCCTTATCAGCCAAGATAAGGATCAGTCGCTTGATCCTTCCCAGGATGGTTTAGCGCAATCTCTAGCCTTATCTCCGGTTCGCCTCTTGGAGCCGCCATCAACTAAACTCACTGACCTTCCCCGCGTCTGTCGGTAAACCAACAAACGTGAACATGAATGCGCAAGCAGCATGTTCTGTTGCTCCTATCTTTCCATTTGATTCCAAGCCCATACTGTGATGCCACCCCAGCGTCGATCATGGGTCGGATGTTCGAGATGCAAGAGCTTCAAGAAGAAGTGCAGTGAGGAGAGACCCGCTTGTCAGCGATGTACCCTTGCTGGCGCTAAGTGCGAGTATGCCGTCAAGTTACGTTGGGGAGGGAGGCCATTCGATCGCTCACCTTTTGGAGAGTGTTTGACACAGAATGAGGGTAATGTTCAAAGATTAGGTATGTCAATTCGATGGTACTGCCGTCCGTGTATATACTAACACTGTCAGATCTAAACAAGAAAAACTTCATTTATGTTTCGCCTTCTACTCCCAAGTCTGGTCCATCAAAGGTTACATCACCGCCAAAACAGGCGGATGATGAGCCACAATGGATACCGACACCCGAAGTTCCCGATTCATCCGGATCTTTGCAGATGATCCTTAGCCAAGGACAGATGCCAATTCCTCTGATTCCCTCTGTCGAGCTCTTCGGTCACCTCTCTCCGTTGCACAGATCAGGTCTTCAGTACTTCACTGAAAGAACAGTCAGGGCCCTTGCGCCCCACCCTCAGATATTTAACGAACTATGCGACTTAATTCTGCCCATGGCGATATTCCATGAACCTCTACTCCAAGGCATCGTCGCACTCGCAGCAACGCATCGACTTGCCAGCTGCAAGACGAGTGAAGAACAGAACGCCCAAGCGCTCATCGTCGCTGGCTTCCAAGCTCTCAGTTCAAGATCGCTCTGCCAACAACTGTCAGATTGCGCTGAGAGCCAAGAACTTGTTCCACTTCTCGCTACTGCCCGAGCGTTGTTCGTCTGCGAAGTGTTTGCCAGCGAGCCCAGCGCGGACCGATGGAGCGTACATTTTAGAGGAGCCAGGGGATTAATTTCACGAATTCATGACAAAGGCCTCTCGCAAAACCCGACTGACGAGTTGCGCTTCTTACTGCGATGGTTTGACATGACGGAGTCACTCGTGTGCTTATCGATCAGCGATCTTGCTCCAACACAGTCCGCCATTCCCTCGCCGACGACTCTTCCATCTTTCGATCCAAATGACGAGCCTGTGTATATCGACATGTATCTCGCGCGTACAAAGGACCTACTTTGTGTCTTCAAAGAGATCGCACGACTATCCCACATCAGAAATGGAGGGGAATCGTCGCTAGATGGCGAGCAAGTTGATGCTGAGGTTTGGTGGCTACTGAGCCATCTCCAAAGCATCATCGACCGAGACCAGGCCAACCCTCCTCCCGTTATGTCAATACGCGATCGAGATCTTTCTGTCGCTGAAGTCCACGAGTACCGAATGTCGAATCAAATATGGCAGATGACGGGGCTACTCCTGATTCACCGGCGCCTACGCCACGAGCCCCGATCGTCAACCCTTGTTCAAGATCTCGTACAACGCATTCTAGATTGTGCAGAACGAATGACGCTGCGCGACGGCCTAACACCTGTGACTCTTCTTACGCCACCTTTGTTCTTTGCCGGCTGCGACGCTGTCGGAGATGACCGACCGAGGATAAAAACATCGCTACAGGGTGTTTCGACTGCTCTCGGACTTCTGAACGCGCAAAGAGCATTGGAAATACTGGAACAATACTGGGCTGCGGATCCGGGGATTGATGATGCTGTAGCCGATAGGTCATGGCCGAAGAACAGCCAATTTCTCCCGTACTGAACAAGGAATACTGACCTGGGTTAAATGTTTGTCCCAGAGAAGGCTTTCTCGTCCAAGTAGCCCTCAGGGGTTATTTCTTCTGACACCCTGATGTTTGGTTGATGTCTCGAAAGAACTTCTTCGAAAGACTTGCCATCCAGATTCACTATGAAGACTATATCAACGAACTACGCAGGTGGGTAACAGAAGAATCGTCTTCTAAGGCTTAGGTTGCTAAAATAAAGTAACCTAAGAGTGGGGCTAAAATGGCATAAAATAACCAAATTATTTCATCCCTTATGCTCTTGGCGGTGATTTCTTCTGACACCTTGAGGCCACGACATTCAATATTTGGCCACTGGTTCTGGAATATTGAGCTCGCCTGCTGTATCTTTACTGGTTTAAACTCTATTTTCTTCCTATCTGTTCAAAATAGTATATATACAGCTCTTAATCCTCTATCCAAGTAAACAAAGTTCTTCAAAGCCTAGTACATACTTCCGCCCAAAGCCTCCGCATTAATATGTGAACTCTCTCCAACCGCCTTCTTCACAACAACTACAAGATCATCAAGCGTACCCAAGAACCGCACGAACGCATAGACAGCAGCCGACCAATGCCTCCCCTGTGGGCTAGCTAAGTACGCTCTAGGATTGTCGTCATCTTGCATCTCGCCCTTGAGCTTTCTGAATTGCATCGCCCTACCCACCAACGGCGTTGGCAGGATTGCCGGAAGTGGCTCCCCAGAGATCAAAGAGTGCTGGAGTAGAGTCAAGGTCGACATGAGATCTGCGACAATGTTCTCGTCGCCTGGGGTGATTCGCTGCATGAACTTCTCTCGAACGGGAAGAGGCAGTTTCATCAGGGTCAAGCTGAATTGTGTGAGGAAGACGTTGAGATTAGTACAGAGGTGGTTCGCTATGCTGAGAGTTTCGGTATCTAGGTTCGATGTCGAGAACTCGAACTTTGTCTTCTGAATAGGAAGGGCGATTGAGTTGAACACTTCTTCTGAAGTGGTAGCTTCTTTCTCCATGACTTCAACGAAATCCTTTGGGGGTGCGCGCCAGACCGTTACAAGAAGGGCATATCGATCTTTAACGCTCGACAGTTGGCTTGACATGATCTGACGGTAGTGACGGTTTCCGGAGAGAGGTCGGGGGAGAAGGGCGACAAGAACAGCTGCTCCGAATCCGATCAGCACAAGCAGTAGCCTTCGCCAGAACACGGAGTATCCCACGCCGGGATTGCCGTAACTGGGAATATGTGTGTCGACCCAACTATAAGATACAACCATGTACATGGTGGATGTAAGCATGATGCCGGCTGCCAGATGCTGCGGAGGAGCGAACAGCCTCCACCACATCATACCGACAATGGCAACTGCCATGATAGCAGCAAGACCGTATGGATTACCCGGGCCATTGCCAGCTCCGATGTACCAGCAGACTAACCCAAGCACACCTCCCGCAACAGTACCCAAAGTGCGAATGATGATACCAGAGTTGAAATCGGACATGTACGGTTCAAGTGCCATCTGCGCCATGATCAATGCCCAAAGGCCCTTCTCCCGGTAGTAGAAACCTGCTGATGAGGGTATTACGGCAGGGACAGCCAGAGCAATGGTCAATGCAAGGGTTCGCAAAGCGTGTAGACCCTCGATGCCAGTGAAGAAGTTGACCAATCCCAAGAAGATCAGACTTGGTTTCTTGCGCTGTCGGCTCGTTACTTGGTGCATATTCTCCAAGATGGAAGCTGCTGTCTTCTCCGTTTCCTCTTCCGACTCGACATTGCCTTTTGCCTTTTTCTTGAACAATCCCTTCTTCTTCTCAGGCCTTGAGACAGTGGACATCGTACGCGTGAGGTCTGTGGTGCCAGGGATGGTGGAAGGCGGTGCATCGTTCGAAAGTCCAAGCGAGAAGAGCTTCTGCAGTCCTTTTGGGAACCACATGCGTTTTGTCGCTCGGGTCTTTTCCATTTCCACGGCCCTATCGAGCACAACGCCGACGCTCTTGGTTAGGTTGATCAGTCGTTCGTGGTATAGCAGACCGGACATCAGACCAAACAGCGGCGGTGCCCGATCGTCTTCGTAGATAATCTTGCCATCTGCATCAAAGAGATGGGCGTGAGGCGCGAAGAGATGTTCCGCAGCTGAATCCTCAAAGTCGTCGAGAGCTTCCTGGAGAGATGTGAGAACCTGTTCATGCTGAGCCACAAAATCATCCTTCGACTTTGCTGATAGTGCCTGAACGATAGCATCGATGCTTTGCTCTAGAGCCTGTAGTAAGGGTGTGGCACAGGAAGATAGCGAGTCGATGGCCTTGATGAGCATATCTTCTGTATCAGGATGTCTCGTTAGTTCGCGGAAATCAGCTGCCTTGGCGATATGGTATGCGAGAGGATGCTTTTTCTTATCGGATTTCTCGAGCTCTTCGGCTGCTTTCGTAAGAGCTTCGTCTTTTGCATAGAGCTCTTCGCGAGAGATGGACAACTGTAACAATTCCCCAAACGACACCAGCACTTGACGGAGAGGCTCTTGGAAAGACTTGATGTCATCAGGACTCCATTTCCGACGCGTAAAGTCCATTGGAATCCACTTGATGGCAGACTCGATGCTCTTGTGCGTCACCGCCAAACCGCTCTTGAGTTCCTGAAGACGCTGTGGTTCGAACCTTGATCGAGACTTGAAGTGCCAGGTCAAAGCCTTGATATAACCATTCATTGGGCGAAGTAGGTCGGTCATGCTCGCGAGAGTGATCTGCGATGTCGACTGTGGAAAGATCAATAGGTTGCAGACTGCGCCGATGCCGACTCCGATGGCACTTGGTAGGATGAGAACTTTGGGGATTGTGCCTTGAAAAGTAGGGATGAGCGGAGCAATAGTCAGGTAGATGTCTGACACGATCATCGCAAAGAGCGATACAAGCATCAGATTTGGCGCAGATACGCGCAGACGAGCCTAGGTAATCCGGCGGTCAGCAGACTGCGTTGCTTGGATAAAGACCAACTTACCATCAAATAGACAAACAATCCTATCATGCAAAAATACGTGACTGATACACGCGTATCAAGCATAAATCCCTGATAGATGGCGATCTGCTGATAGGTGGTCTGACCAGAAGCTTGGCCAACATTAGTCGTGTTTTGCGGCGCTGATTGCAGTAGCTCGATATATCGCTGCTGTAGATCAGCCTGGGGTCTTGTCGCCAAGGCTGCTTTCATGGTGATGGTTCCCCAAGCCCAACCAAATGCCATACCGACGCAGATCATTAGTCCTGCCAGGACATGGATGAAGACGACGCCCGAAGGCGGCATAATGAAGAGAACGACACTAAAACACGGTCAGTCAATTGAATTGATGGATAAACGCGTCGCAAACTCACCATCCAAAGAATGTCGCTTGTCCAAGCACGCGCAAAGTATCGCTGATAAAGATGAACAAGGTAAATATCCAGACAGCCAACGAGCATTTGAACAAAATCTTGAGATCTTTCGCGTTGAAATGATCCAGCCACGCCGGTAGTTTCCTAGGATTGTTGAAAGCGTGAAACGACGCCTCATCGTCGGCCATTGAGCTGTCGCTCTTGGATGTCGACCGTTTAAACGCCATCTTTTAGTCGCACTCTCTCCTTTCCGTCTCAGCCGGCAGTTGTTGATGCTTTATGTTTTGATGACGTTTATTTTTTAGCGTTCGTGAATGAGGATCGCCATGCCAATATGAGGCGGGAATGGCGCTTGTCTTAGTCAGATTAGACTTTCGTCTCGTATAGCCTGCACTAATACGAAAAGGTCAGCATCTAATTTCGGTCGGTATCTAAGCGCTATGAGCCTATCTAAACGATTCCATCGCTTACTGCACATCATTGTGCATGGGATCAATCGAAGATTGGCTTCTGAGACATGAGAGACAGAAGAGTTTAGTCGCATTACACCACTTTAGACTATCGATTTGGTCACTTATTTCTGTCGCACTAAATTTAGACGATGCGCCCCTAAGATCCCTGTTTTCGGTTACAACCATTTTCTTGAATCCTTATTTACCCTTGTGCCCAATAAGAATCCCTTATGAGACTCTATACGGCTCGTATATGTACTTGAACGGCGCTTCCAATTTTATACATAGCCGGCTTGTCTGTCTACTCTTGCTGGTTGCTTGCTCTCGCCGCTGCATGTTCACGGTGCTTGAACAGAGCAAGGAATCCCAGATCATAGCACACCTTCAACGATCCAGCCATGATGAACGCCACCCAGAAGTAGTCGGAATCTGCCAAAAGGCCTGTAATCAGTGGGCCTAAGCTCTGTGCAGTAGTTTTGGCCACATTCATAAGACCGATCACGACAGTCCTTTCGTTCGGAAGGATGATAGCAGCGAGGAATGCTGAGCGAGGTGCAACGTCCATTGATTGAGTGCAGGAGCGAAGAATCAGGAAGAGGACCGAGATATGAACTTCGTTGGGGATGGGGATTAATGCGAGACAAATAGCTGATGGGATATGGGTGAAGACCATTGTCTGCGATTTCACGTCAGTTATGTTTTCCGGGGCGAGCTAGGTAAAACACTTACTCGAACGTTTCCGAAGCGCTTGGCGAGAGATGATGCCACCAGAACTGAGCATGCTGCAATGATGCTAGTGGTGAAGAAGATTGAACCCAACTGTCCTTCTTCGATGTGATATTGTGACTTGAAGTAGAATGTGATCCATGACCTGGTACTAATTAGTTTCATGGAGATATAAGGTGTACTACAGGGAGCTTACAGAGGAGCAAGCCCAGATGCGAAGCTATCCAGAGCGAAAAGGGTGCACAAGGTAACGACAACTGGAATGCTTTCTCGAGATATCTTGGCTCGTAGCTGTTTCTTCGGGGGCGCTTGGGTAGGAGCTTGTCCTTGGCTGGGCTGAGCAAGCAGAGGAGCCTGTTCGTCTGTATCCGAAGCCGATGTTGGTTGCTCCGCTTCATCCTGAGCCTCTACTGCAGAACTCAAGATAATAGCTGAGATGAGCTTTAGGATGCCGGCGGCGGAATAGCCGTAGAAGACGTTGCGATAGATGTCAACGACGTCCATGCCGAGGTTGACACGCATGTAATGAATAGCCCAACCAGAGGACAACAATCCGAATGCACCACCGGCGGTACCACATAGGCTGTACCAAGCATAGACGTCGCCTCGCTTGGCTGGGTCGGTTAGATGAGCGACGATACTCTCTTCGACACCACGGAAGGGACCAATTTCGTTGCCACTATTCAAGAAACGTTAGCATTGATATCATTCTCGCAGGTCTGTATCTTACCCAGGACTGATAACGCCCAAAATTGCAGCCGCCAACAATATCCAATAGTTGCTTGAAGTCGCAAAGACAATTCCACTAGCAGTCATCAAGATCGCACCCAAAGCCAGAACGGCGCGTCTACCAATACCATCTGCAAACAGGGCAAGGATGAAACTGATGACGATGTCGCCAGCCAGCGTCAGGGTCATGAACAATCCGACACGAGTGGTGGACACATCGAGTTCTCTCAAGAATGCGACGAGAACAAGTGTAGATGCGCCATAGGCAAAGAGACGAATGAATCGTTGGATGCAGAGGATCTTGATGTCGCGTGTGGAATTGTATAGCGATACAAGACCAAGCTCTTCTAAGACCCTTCCAGCTGCACGGGACTGTGAGCTCTCATTATCGGGATTTGACATGTTGAATGCTGAAAAGAACTGTGAAGGGATCTTATTGTAAGTCCGAAGATCAATTGATAAGAAATTTGGCATTTCATCTTGTCTGGCATCAAAAACAGCATATATACTTTTCTATGTCCGAGGCTCCGAGCCAAGCACCCTTGGCGCTAAAAATCCATCGCAGCTAAGGAGATGATAGTGGGAATAATTGCTAGTAGCGAGACGTCATAGCTACCGGTGGAAGAATGTTTACCAGAGCGCGGGCTCTGATTGGCGAGTTGAGTTAGTCATCGTCGGTTTTCCGAGTGCAGGGCAGTGAGTAGGTGTAGAACTGCAGGGGTATATATAGCTTAATCTCTGACTGTTTTCCATCAACCCCCACTACAGCAGTCTTCAGATTGTTCATCTTCCGTAGTATAGTGGTCAGTATGCAAGCTTGTCACGCTTGAGACCCGGGTTCAATTCCCGGCGGGAGAGATCTAGCCACCTGCGAAACGCAGGTCTTCTTTTTTGCATTTTTACCATCTATAATCGTCAAGCTGAATCACTCCTTTGCCGTCACTCTCCTGTTAAAGCAAAGCCAACTTTGTCTAATCATTTGCACAGAACGAGATGGCACGTGGTGTAAATCATTTCTCGTCATGTCCAAGTTCATTGATGGACATCCTGCCGTCGTGGATCTGTTCCATCGCCATTTCATCCCGCTTTTTTGCTATCTTTGCCTACGATGGGCCTAGCTTTTGAACTTCTACGGTCGGCCAAAGTTTGAGGTAACTTTGGAGTAGCAATAAAACATGGATGAAGCTTCTCTATGAAGCTTTTCCGTCTATCGGCGCCATCTTGAACAATAGATGATTGTTCGTGGCTTGCGTCTACTCACCCTAGAGCGGGCCAGAGTGCACGGCCACGATTTTCTATGACGACAGTGTTTTTTGTCTCACTCAACAGAGTACCTATGATGAAAGGCTCTGGGCGAAAGTTCCCAAAACGGCCAAAATGCGTCTCCTTACATCAAAATTGACAGTCAGATCGGCTTTCTCAAGTCAAAGGATTCTTGCTCAGTTTGTCGCCAGAAATAGACCGTTATTCATCACCACACGGCAATTCGCAATGAAACGAAGTGCAGCTACAGCAGAACTAAAAACCAAGACCATAAGTCCCAAAAAGTCACGGTCGTCGAAGGCCTCGCCAGAACCTGGAGATAAATTGCCCGAGTATCATGAGACGCCATCGCGGAGGGATAAGGATGGCGAGATAATATGGCCGGCGCCGAATGAGCAAATGCAAGCTGCACGAGAATTCATTCGTGAATGGTAAGCCATGCTCTCAGTGATGGAAAGGCGCGAATCTTGGAGAGGTCTTGCTTACATTCGTGCCTTATAGTGTCGCAGCTTCTAAGCCAACTCTGATCATCCCTGATAAAGATGCCGACGGCCTCAGTTCCGGTGCCATTCTGAGGAAAACATTGATATTACTCGGTCTCGATCCGAAGTTAATATCAGCTTACGTACTGAAAAAGGGCCGCAATGTTCATGATGAAGAATCGCGCAAGGATATGGCCTCATATAAGCCATCATTCATTTTTGTCCTTGATCAGGGCTCCCGAGAATCACCGCCTCTTATTGATGAACCTCACCGAGCCTTGGTGATCGATCATCACCATGCCGAAGAGAAGGATCACCCCAAGGACGCCGTTTTCGTTACTGCATGCGACAGTCCGCCTGTGGCTACCAGCGCGTTGCTCACATATGAGATATGTCGCGACTTGCACCCAGGCGTTGAAGAGGCTTGCGGCTGGTTATGTGCTATGGGCGTCCACGGCGATCTTGGCAATACTATCAAGTGGGAACCGCCTTTTCCAGATATGAAAGTCATGTTCAAGAAATATACCAAAAAGGCCATCAACGGCGCCGTATCTCTCATCAACGCTCCTCGTCGAACGGCGGCCTACAATGTCCCTCTTGCGTGGGAAACGATGGAAGCTGCTGAAGCACCTGCAGATATCCTCGAGAATAAGAAATTACAAGCAGCCAGAGATGAAGTCAACGCGGACGTTTTGGCTCATGCTCGTACACCACCCAAGTTCTCAGCCGATGGGCGAATCGCAGTATTTCGCATCAACTCCCCAGCCCAAGTTCACCCAGTGATTGCGACACGCTGGGCTGGCCATTTGAGTTCAGCTAAACTCGAGGTCGTACTGGTAGCCAACCAGGGTTATCAGCCAGGCATGGTCAACTTTTCGTGTCGCATCCCGAAATGCGCCAGGGGCAGAGATCCGCCTGTCAACATTATCGAAATCCTTCGTGAAAAAGCATCATTGGCGAAAGATCCAACATTACGAGAGCGGTTAGGAGAGTCTTTTGCACGAGGTCATAAAGAGGCCAGTGGCGGTATAGTTCCGACGGCTGAGTTTGAAGAATTTATTGAGATACTGGAAGTTGGACAAAAACCCGCTGAACCACCAAAGCAAACGAAGCCGAAGCAAAAGAATAACCTCCTGAATTATTTCGGCAAAGAACAAGACAAGGCCCCTGCAGGGAGCGTGAGAAGCTAGCACCCTTGAGCCAATTTCCCTGGAAGTAACTTTCTCGCGATAAGGAGTTGTGGTGTACTTTACGCGTCAAGTCTTAGCCTCTGGTAGCGGTGTAACCTTGTATAATGTATCATTGGAGTAAAAGGATCTGGAAACCGTTTTTTCAATCGTATTTTAGCTTGGCAATTGCCGAATGCCGTGGTTGCTGTGCCTGTACTTCCTCATCAAGGTAAAAGCCTGTTCAATTTCAGTGACGTAGATCTTGGCCATTTAGTGACATGTGCAACCCTCCCCTGCACTCGATAGCTTGGCCTAGACAGGCAAGTGGCTGACACTGGGGATTTGAGCTGAGCAGCTTGTGAGCAATTGAGTATTAACTAGAGTCATGATTAGACTTAAAAGAATCGTAAACTCATTGCGCTACTCAATCGAGACCACCATGGACCGATATAAAGGTTGTTTCAGCCGGTATTTTACTGGATGGCTTCACCTTCGGAACTGTCAACAATAAACCCCGCAAGCAACGTGCAAGCGGGGTAGCGTATCAAAAGAGTTCAAGATCGTCGAGGCTAGGCCAACCACCGGATATTACCTCTTGACTCTTCTTATCAGTCATGACTTGACCAAGGAATAAATGTCGGGCCGCCCAAACCTGGAAATGCACGCTTTGAGGCCGCCCTTTAATACGTCTGTGAAGCCCGGGCTGATGGCTGCGGGCTGAGAATCAGGTTTCTCACATTCTTTGTGCATTTTCCCAACTTCTCACCTTTGTTTGTTTTAGCATTCAAGCCTTTCATTATGAGGTTCAGCACCAATGTTGTTGTCAACGCCATTTGGCTGACAAGCCTGGGCACTCCCTCCATCGCTGCTCCAGCAAAGGGTCTCAAGGGTCCTGAATTGAAGCATTGGCCTGAAGGCGCCGCTAAAGCTCTCAATAAAATGATTGCGGCGAATGCCAACAAGGGACAATATGCAGTTTTCGACATGGACAACACAAGCTACCAATTCGATCTTGAAGAGTCCCTTCTTCCCTACCTCGAGAACAAAGGCATTCTTACACGAGAAACTATGGACCCTGCCTTGAAGCTTGTTCCTTTCAATGACACTAAGACCCATAAGGAATCGCTATATAGCTACTACTTGCGACTTTGTGAGATTGAAGATGCAGTGTGCTATCCTTGGGCCGCGCAGATCTTCAGCGGCTTTCCACTAAAGGAGCTTAAGTGCTATGTCGATGAATTGATGGCATACAACAAGACTATCCCTACCACCTACTTCGAGGATGGTGTTCTTACAGAGACTGAGGTTTCTCCTCCTAAGATCTTTGAGGGCCAAGTCGAGCTTTACAACCGCCTTATGGCCAATGGTATCAGGGTCTACGTCGTCAGCGCTGCCTCTGAGGAGCTTGTCAGAATGGTAGCTTCAGACCCCAAGTACGGCTACAATGTTCCTCCCAAGGACGTCATCGGTGTTTCGCTCTTCCTCAAGACCAAGAAGGGCGAGATCACCACAGCTCGCAAGCAGATTGAGGACAAAGCCTACACTCAAAAAGTGCAAAAGCAGAACCTCGATGCCGAGATGACACCTTGGCTCTGGGCACCTGCTACCTGGAAGGCAGGCAAGTGGGCAGCCATCCTGACCTACATCGATGAGTGGAAGAGGCCTATTCTTGCTGCCGGTGATACTCCCGACAGTGACGGTCCTATGATTTTCCACGGTGTTAATGTTGAGCGTGGCGGTATTCATCTTTGGGTTGATAGAAAGGACTCTTACAGGGAAGAGATTGAGGGCATGATCAAGAACTTTACCATCGCTCAGAAGGAGGAGAAGCTACCGGTCACGGCTAACAAGAACTGGGTGTTTGTGAAGCCTACGGATCTCCATGATAAATGAGGTTCTATTTTAGGCTTTTGAGATGCTATTTCGGTTTCTGTGAGAGGCGAGTTCGCAAGGGCGTACAGTTCAAATCAGCACATTGATGAATAGAGTTCTTCAATCTTATTCCAATGAAGGGTTGGGGCCCAAGGTTATATGGTGACCTTGGGCCCTGAACTCTAACTCGTCTAAGGTTTGACATCTGTGTTTTTCAATGTGTTGGTTTCAACTGTACGCCTTGAAAGCTCGGCTATTCAAGAATCTCTAATAGCGAAAATACTCTGGATGGGTATATCAACAAAAGCTAGATAGTAATAATGTCGAATTTGCCATGAGCGTACAATCTATTATTTCATATCAAGATTTCGATCTATCACAGGCCATAGGATCTAGGTACCGCAATAACCCAAGGATTATCCACTAATGTTTAGGGCGTTAAAGTAAAGTAGCCTAAGTGCCCTTCTAAGCTTGCATAAGAGGGCCAATATATTTCGTCTTTTATTCTCTCATCGACAAACTCTTCCGATGCCGTGTTGCCTAAGCACTATGGAAATTCACGCTAAGTTCATCTCGAAGTTGAATACAGTATAGAGGAGCATTCAAGGAATATCGCATGGATTTCGGAGAGAGAAGGCGTTGACCGTATCGATGCATTCGAAGCAGGAACAATCAGAAAATCATAGGCACACCTTGACGATAGAACTTTAGTTATCACCCTGGAGTATCTTAGTTTAATTTAACATGTACTTCTTTGTATTTGTGCTCCAAATGCAACGCTGACACTAGACCCCATCCATGTGTATTCTATCGACAGACAGGTACACTGTTGGGCTTCGCAACTCCATTGCTGGGATTAGATTGAGAGCAGCCGTTCGCAAGGCCAAACGCAGTATCATCAACAGCCGCGTTGAAGGCAGCTCCACAGTTCGGGTCACTATAAATGTCAGAAGATGCCTTCTTGGAAGTTGAAGAGAACATAACATACCCAGAGCCTCCACTGGCACTGTTGAAGTAAGAGCAAATATCATGAGAAAAGCAGTCCTGAGTGTAGGCATTGCCCAGAGCCGCTCCACTGCAGCCGGCACCACATCGTCCGTTACATGAGTAACTGTCAAGTCAGAATCAGGTTAAAAGGGTATGATGAGGTCGAAACTTACTCTCCTGATCCGGAAGGGTTGGCTCCAAAGTTGCTGCCGACGACGCCAGTGAAAGTACATTTCTTGCCAGCAGCGTTGGTCCAAGAGGCTGTGGCGGTCTGGCCTACACGGAGACATGTAATAGCTCGCTTCTCAAGAACAGGAGAAGCGACAGAGAGGCTGGCGAGGACCAGAACAACAAGAGAACCGAGCATGATGAGTGATAGTTTGCGAAGATGATAGGGCTGTACTCTTTCACGATAGTCATTGATTCATTTTTTCATCTCTCTTATACAAAATTATAGTTACATCGTTTGACCCGGCTATTTGTTCGTCATCGGATGTCTATCTTGAAACGGTAGCAGAGCGGAGTATCTCTCGGAGATTGAATGCTTGGTCCACGTGCCCCATCTTCAAAACACACTACGATCGTTCCTTGACCACGGTAAATTCTTCTGCAGGATTGCGACATATGTACCCCATATTACGCTAAGCTGGATATGAATTTGTTGGGAGAATGTTTGATGACATAAAGGCCAAGAGTGATCGTGTGAGCGTTCGGAATTGTATCGTCCGAGGCTACAATAGGGAAGGGTCCGAAGACGTAGATGACGTCTTTGTCCATTGCTTCTCTTTTGCGTTAAAGCGCATAGATGAAGTGGTAAGCACAGATCATAGGCTGTCTTGTTCGCGGTACCACTTGTGATCGAGACCCTTCCTACGCCAAGCGAGGATGTAGATTTGCAGCAGTTTTGCATTCCATTCTTATTCACCTTGAGCTGGCTGCCAGAGAAGTTTTATCGTCTGGCTTGGGACTGCTCCGCATCAGACGCAGTCATGGGCATCATACATACATCCTTGTCGAGAATTCATATACCGAGAACTATTTATTAGTCATCGCCATTTGGCGCAGTCTAACCAATTCGAGACGATGCTTACTGCCACAGCCCGATTCCTAACACCTCAGCTGAAGGTTCCAAAAAGCGGAATGAATTTCAGGAACCCATACGAATGATCTCAAAATGCGTGACTGGCACTCTCCACAATGCAGAAGACCCGATGTGGTCATATATGAGGGGCTCGGCCTACCGACATGTATGGACTGCGGTGAGATGTGTCCTCCTCATGAAGTCGACAAAGACCACCAAGACGAACTCAAGATACCGCCCGGGCCGCGGAGGACTGCCATGCACTTGACGTGGCCACCGACTATGTCTTTCACCAAGAAAGCTTATCCCCACGGTCCTGTATCATTGAACAGTGCTCTGAATATTTATTTGGAGAATCTTCCTTGCCATAAGGAAGACGGTCAGGAAACATCTTTTTTTCTTTCTGAGACCAGTAGCCGGAATGAGCCATCCTTGAAGCATAAGCCTATGTATAAAGAACTCCATGGAAACAGGATTCGTGTTTTGAGGCTATCGAAAGGGCGCTTTGAGAGCCCTGTACACGGATTCCTCGAAGTCCTCGATCTCGAAAGCCAGGAGCCCAATATTGAAGAGCCAGGTACACTGTTAGTGGATGAGAACCGCAATCATACCGAATATGAAGCGGTTTCATATACGTGGGCCACAAGCTCCGGCAATAGGCGGAAGGATCATGTCATCTTCATCGGGAAGGCATGGAACATGCTACCTATTACAGAAAACTGTTTTGATGCATTGAAAAACTGCCGTCTTGAAGATCGAGATCGCTATCTATGGATCGACTCTATATGCATCAACCAGTCTGATATCTCTGAAAGAACCCACCAAGTGGGTATGATGAGGGAAATCTACTCTGCAGCCAGTCGCGTATTGATCTACCTTAGCGTCGACCGTGCGAATAGTTCAAGAGCAGTCGACGATCCAGAGGTACTCTGTCTGAACCCGTATTTCTCGCGTATATGGGTTGTTCAGGAGATTGGCTCGGCGAAGAAGGCACTAGTGTTGTATGACCGCCAGTCTATGAGTTGGGGATTCTTCCATGAGAATCTGCAGCGACTTATGACCAAGAGATGGATACGACACTTTGGTCGTCCGAGACAAATCGACGACATGAGCTCGTTCCTAGCACTGCTCGAAGACACCTGGGACTGCCATGCGACAGACCCGAGGGATAAAGTATTCGCACTACTTGGGCTCTGGGAAGCATATTTAGAACCGGACTACACTCTTCCACCACAGGCTGTTTACACAGGGTTGGCTGCCAGCTTTGTGACGGATGAGAACAAAAAACTGGCTGGAAGAGTACTTGACATGGCGAGTCAGGGCCATTTCATGCCTGGCCTACCATCTTGGGTTCCCGACTGGAGCGTCAAGAGTCAACAGCTATACCAAAGGACCTGGTCCAAAGGATATAAGGGCGATTGGTATGAGCCATCGGGTGGTCGGGCGAAGAGACAAATGTTTCGCGTCCATGGCGAGACTGGTTGTTTGTGTGCTGTAGCTGCCGCTATCGACGTCTTAGCTCCATACCTATCCAAAGGTTTCCGAGTGACCAGCGATGGGATGAGCACTGCAACAGTCGGTCAGATTCAGGTGTCTATGCCTCTGCACGTCACGTCTCGATGCGAACCAACTGATCGCATTTTCTCAATCTATGAATACCGCTTCTTCATGATTCTTCGAAAGAAAGCAGACACACACATATATACGTTCATCGGGCTTTGCGACTACAAGGTAGTTGCCACTCCAGAGACAACCGTAGTTGACTCAATTAAATACCTTCATGATTGGGCGTGGTTACTAAATGGACAGGGAGCATGGTCATGGTCTAAACTAGGAAGCTGGGAGCACCTACACAGATGTTGGCTGGCGCTTAAAGAGCAAAAAAGGGTGGAACGTCGAGTTCATTTTCGAAGGTTGATATACAAAGCGTTCTTTCTAGGCAAGATGCGCAGCTTAGCCAATTCTTTGCGGCGCTATCAGAGCGATAATAATGCCGAGACCCACGAAGCACTGGAATTCTTCCGAAGGCAATGGAAGAAAATATACCAGAATTGGCTTAAAGCAGACTGTCCACAGGTTTCGATTCAACGAAAGTGCAGGGCCGACCTTTGTGGCCTTCTAAGGGGCTGGAAGAGCTTGGAACCAACAAAAGAATCTCTCGAAACCACGGTACTTGACTCTTCGATGTGGTTACCTGTCACATCTCATTGGTTCGACTGGACAGAGCATCACGATCGAGATCTCTTGTATAGCCACTACTTACCCTTGGCTGCGTGTATATCAAAACAGATCCCTCTGCCGCCATTGAACCTAGTTGATACGCCAGAAAGCCGGAGACCACTCATACTTGACTGCAATATCGAGACAGGAATCCGACAACTACAGCTTGTCGCGCACAAATACCCCTTGGTGGCTCCGGAAACAATCCAAAAAGGTCGATCCTACCCACTAGAGACCTCTTACAATCACAACTTCAGAACTGATTATTTCGATGCATTTCTACGCTGGTTGTCGAAGCCATGTTCACCTAGCATTTCGTATCTTAGATCTAGCACGAACTTGAACAGTCTGTTGATCTGGGAGAGTAGATTCGAGGTGCAGCAACAGATCGACGTCGTTTACCGACGTCTAGACGCAAACTTTGACAAACATCTGGACTCATGGTCAAAGTCCTCTTAAAACCATACCAGTCTGACGGAGTTCTTCAACCTTGTTTATCAAGAGCAGTTTGAGCTCCTATGGTTCTATGTCCTTTACGACGCAGAGAGCACGAAGCAAGCTGTTGAAGAGTTTCCTTTGTTGAACATAGGCGCTCAATTTGCGCGTTTGTTTTGGTGGAGGTTTTATCGAAGTATTCACAGAGTATACCACTTACTGGAAGGGATATTACCTACCGATGATCAGATTGAACAACAGTGGAATGCCTGTCTCAAGTGGCTGTCACAACGAAACTCCATGAACCACGTGGCAGACTTGCCTTCGTATGAGCCCAAGTTCCGGCACAAACCAGAAGATGACGCCGATTTCCCGTCTAACCACCGGGTTTATCACTTTTTCTCCAAGCTCAACTACTATGGATGGTTCATTTCAATCCCTCTGCCAGGGGTAGCCCCAGAAGACATTGAGAAAACGGAGCCTGAACCTACCTCACGCTCGAAACTAAACTTTGCGGAACGACGACTGTCTCAGATTGTGCACTCTGAGATTCAGCGACGAAGACTTCCGGAGAAGCTGTTTTCTTCTCTTTTTAGCGGTACTCATACAAACCAAGAGCTGCCTGATTTAGACTATGAGAAGTTTCAAGCCATGGTAGACAATGGTCATCCGCATCTTCCGGATTACAACCTCGCTGAAGGATGGAGACAGGAGGCAAAGTCGTGGAATGAGGTAGAGGCGTATGTCTCAGACTCCGAGTGGCATATGACTAGCCTAAAGTTAAAGCTTTTGGGAGGTTGGGGTGCCAGGACAGAAGAGAAGAAGAATTGGGACATATACAAGGAGATCGTTGTGATATAGACTTTAGCTTTATCACATTTTCATTGAAGAAGTCAAGAGGTTTACTAATCGTGACATCTGATTCGGATTCGGTTCGTGGAATTCCAAGACATCCTGCCTGGTTCTTGGTCTGGGAAGCTCTCCGATCTTACCCAGTATGCCTGGGTAATTTGAAACTCGGATGTGGTCAACGCGACTTGGTACGCCGGGAATCACTTTGATTCTTATTAGGGCCACAAGTTCCACGTATCGTTCCAGCAGATTAATCATGGCGTGGTCCAGCATAATGTCTCAGGAGTCCTGCAAAGGTTCTTCTCAAACCCTCTAAACTTGATCCGTTTTCATCGAAGGTGAATCAAAGGGGTACCCACAAGCTTCTGATATTTCAGCAGTATCGTGTAACGACATCCGGCATCTGTGCCGTGCCGGCGATCTTTCGCCTGATGCTGTACATGTTGGCTGAGTATAATTGCTTTTTGAGTTCGCAGCTGAATAAGGAGCCGTCATCATGTCTGCTCGTAGAAACAAGCTCAGCTGAGCTCTCCACTTTGCGTTGATTGAGTTTTGAAAGTGAGGTTGCTGGAGAATTCGCAGATCTGCTAGTGTTAGATGCCGTGCACTAACGCCGCTGCGGCCCGATAGCTGAAAGTTAACGTCAACCAACCCGACTGTCGTTGTTAATATCACTACGGTCTGAAAAAGAGTATGGGGATCTGATATGCCACCTGTACGGGAATATCATTCAGTACAGTCGAGCTTGTGGATAGACATAACTGTTGTCTTCGCATTGTAAGGAAGAGAAGAGAAGGGATGGTTTGGGTTGTGCTGTGCCATCGTCATGATGTCTCACCTCTGCACCGTTGTTCTGGATTTCTCTCCCGCCCTGAACTGCATCAGGTATTTGGGATTCTTTGCATGACGGGTCCATTGTATTCCCCAATCAAATATCAAGGCTGGGGACTGGGAATACCGCCCTTGTAGAATGGTGTTTGCTATGTAGATCGTGAACCTTCAATACGGTTTGTCAAAACCATGCTGATCATCCGAAATCCATCGGCAGTCAGCAACATCGAAACAAGACTACACAGAGGGCTAGAATCGTGAAGATCATGGTATTGGAAAAAGTATAAGAATGGCAACGAGTCGCAGCTATTTCTAGTCAATCACTTCACACAACAACAATCTTATCTACCAATAACTCATTAAACCACAACATCATCACCCAATATGGCTTACAACCTTCCTCGCCGCTTCTCCATCTCCATTGATGGCAAGCCCGTCGCAATGCCCGAAGGCCAAGTCGAGGAAAGGTCTCAGGCATTCTCAGTGGAAAATGGCGGCGGTCGGCCTGCAATCTTCGAGATTCAAGATGACCACCTCGTTAGTGGCGATCTTGTCCTGGGTCGCTCCATGGTTGAGCCAATGATAGCGGCACCCAAACCTGTTATCTGGTGCCACAAAGAGAACATGAGACAACTCCAGCCTGTCCAAGTTGAGAACAGGGGTAATGGTCCTGAAATAAGATTCCGCGGTATGGTTATATCCCTTTGACAGAAAGCTATATTCTTACATGTTGCCATCACAGGTGAAAAGCTTGCCTACATGTCGGGGCTGCTTTGCAGTCCCATGTTCCATGGTAGGTGAAGTCCGGCCCAATCTTGTCACGATTTGACAACTGACATTTCACAGACGAGGAATTCAACAGCCAGAAAGTTGAGGTCCGACCTGTGCCTTTCTAAACGCACTGGGGTAATCTGGGTACGGGATGGATTGATACGGAGATGGGGTCTATCATCTTGGTGTCATAGCCTTCCAGAACTTGTCCGTAGCTAACTGAATGAAGTTACTGCAACTTGAAACACAAGATATGTGCAGTCATGTACTTGTATTCTTGTAGGAAGGTGTTTCCTGTAGATCTAAGTCACATCACAGGCCTATATGTGTTAACTTTACGGTGCAATCTTGTACATACGACCATACCTACCAGAAAATACGGGATCCCGTCCGCTCTCCCATAGTCAAGCTGGTAAGGGGCGGATTAGTAGTTGGGTCGGTGACGACCAGCGAATCCCCGCTGTTGTATGT